>NW_009609034.1:0-222 GCF_000690535.1 Cariama cristata
GTGCTGGACCTTATTCTCTGAGGGAAGAGAGACCCAAGAAAGCTGTTTAATATTTAAGGACCACCTCCTCCAAGCTCAGGAGCAATGCATCCCAACCAAGAGGAAGTCAGGCAAAATGCCAGGAGGCCTGTATGGATGAACAAGAAGCTCCTGGACAAACTCAAACACAAAAAGGAAGCCTACAGAGGGTGGAAGCAAGGACAGGTAGCCTGGGAGGAGCAC
>NW_009609034.1:730-1264 GCF_000690535.1 Cariama cristata
GGGTGAAAAAGGAAGACCCAAGACCAGTCAGTCTCACCTCTGTATCCAGTGAGATCATGGAGCAGATTCTCCTGGAAACTATGCTAAGGCACATGGAAAATAAGGAGGTGACTGGTGACAGCCAACACAGCTTCACTAAGGGCAAATTGTGCCTGTCAAATTTGGTGGCCTTCTACGACAGGGTTACAGCATTGGTGGGTAAGGGAAGAGCACGTGACATCATCTACTCGGACTTGTGCAAAGCATTTGCCACTGTCCCACACAACATCCTTGTCTCTAAATTGGAGAGACATGGATTTGGTGGATGGACCACTCACTGGATAAGGAATGGGCTGCATGGTCACACTCAAAAAGTTGCAGTCAGAGGCTCGATGTCCAAATGGAGACTGGTGACAAATGGCGTTCCTCACGGGTCGGTATTGGGACCAGTGCTGTTTAACTTCTTTGTCGGAGACATGGACAGTGGGATCGAGTGCACCCTCAGCAAGTTTGCGGATAACACCAAGCTATGTGGTGTGGTCGAAACACCTGAGG
>NW_009609034.1:1342-1565 GCF_000690535.1 Cariama cristata
GTTCTGGACACGGGTCAAGGCAATCCCAAGCACAAATACAGGCTGGGCAGAGAATAGGTCAAGAGCAGTCCACAGGAGAAGGACTTGAGGGTGCTGATTCATGAGAAGCTCAACATGAGTCAGCAATATGCACTGGCAGCCCAGAAAGCCAACCGTGTCCCCGGCTGCTTCAGAAGAAGCATGACTAGTAGGTGAAAGGAGGGGCTTGTGCCCCTCTGCTCCC
>NW_009609034.1:1622-4248 GCF_000690535.1 Cariama cristata
GGACATGGACCTTTTCCAGTGAGGCCAGAGTAGGCCATGAAGATGGTCAGAGGGCTGGAGCACCTGTCCTACGAAGACAGGCTAAGAGAGTTGAGGTTGTTCAGCCTGGAGAAGAGAAGGCTCTGGGGAGACCTTAGAGCAGCCTTCCAGGACCTAAAAGGTGCCTACAAGAAAGCTGGGGAAGGACAAGGGCAGGTAGTGACAGGACAAGGGGCAATGGCTTTAAACTGGAAGAGGGAAGATTTAGATTAGATAGTAGGAAGAAGTTCTTCCCTGTGAGGGTGGTGAGGCACTGGAACAGGTTGACCACAGAAGCTGTGGATGTCCCATCCCTGGAAGTGTTCAAGGTCAGGTTGGATGAGGCTTTGAGCAACCTGGTCTGGTGGAAGGGCCGGCAGGGGGGTTGGAACTAGGTGATCTTTGAGGTCCCTTCCAATCAAACCATTCTATGATTCTATGAATAAAGTGAAGCCCACCATATTTAATTTTTTTTTTTCTGAAGTTGGGTTTAAAAATTCTTAAATAAATTATTCTATTTTAAAAGTAAATGTTTGATAAAACCCTACATTTTCTAAGACAAAATTACTTTAAATACTTCACTATATAGCAGAAACTGAATGAAGTAGTTAAGCAACTAAGTACAAAACGACGTTTACATCAAGTACAAGTAAAGTACAGCTCATGGTTAGCCGTCTGGGGAAAAAAAAAGAAAAAAAAACCCAAACCAATCCACATCTATTCTACATTTTGGAAATTCTGCAAGGAAATGACAAAGTTTTTACCATGTTTTGAAGAATTCAGTAGTATTACTCAAGAAAGAATATTTAGGAATGTTTTTTGCAAAAAATGCAATTTTTTTTTGCATTTTACAAACAGGTAGCTTACCTTGACAATGGGTTCTTCCATTGCCTACAAATCCATAGTTACAGATACAGATGCTTTTTTGTTCAATTTGATGACATGTAGCATGAACGTGGCAAGTTGCACAGACATCTGGAACTGATCTCTTCACAATCACTTTAAGAACAAAAAAAGACATAATTACTTTTTTTTTTTAAAAAAAGGACCATAAAGGTGGTCTGATAAGGGTAACTGGCACATAATTTAAAGTGAAGATAAAATCCAGATTAAATGACACAGAATAGAATCCTATCACCTCTCACCTCATTTTCAAACTTGCAGGAAAAGCACAGCCATAGTATTCAGAGACCAAAAATAAAAAAATAAGCAGAAAGAATGAAACAAAATGACTACACTGAACAGTTTTCTCCATCCATCTATCCTTTGACAAGCAAAACAGCTTTTCAGCAGTTAGTAAGGCTTACAAGACATATAATAAATAGCTCTACCCAATATTATTAATCTTCTCTCCATATTCATTTTCTTTCCATTTTGTCTTGATTTCTGTTTCCTCATTTATTCTATTATTTTGGATAATTTACATATGGACATTTGGGCTATTTATCAATCTATTCATAGCTTGTGTCACCACCATGTATATGGTATAAATGCTACTCATAAAAATGATGTTGAGAATGCTCCCAGAAGAAAAATGACTCATAGTAAAGTAATTTTAGAAATTAGTTTATGTCAGAAGTACCTTAGCAGCATATGACACACAATTTAATTTACTATAATATACACAAATACACACGATATATATAATTATACATGAATATATACACATGTATATATAAATATAGATGAAACTGGAATAAAGTGTTATGTTATTCCCCTATTTTTATTCGTATTTTTAGTGCATTATGTGCATATCTCTCCATTTTTTGTAAGGTCTTTTTGTTATCTTCACACATGCACTGCCTTTCCAAATGATAAACCTCAGAATGGATGGCTCCAATGTAGATAAAGTACATATAATATGCTTAGACCCTTTTACACTTTTAAAGAAGTAACTAATACTGCACAAGCTGATGTTGTCTCATGATGCTGGACACAGCGGTATGGCATTTTTTACTCTTCTAAAACAGCTAAGATTGACAAAGATGGTGCGCTTCTTACAGAATACAAATCTTACTGTGCATATAGCAGCTCTGACAAAATTTCGCCTGTCTTTACTTGGTGTCTAAATACCTAACCGCAAGTGGAAGAAGGCAGCTGAACACTCTAGCCAGCTTTTTTTATGCACTAAATTTATCAGTGATAAAACTGCACTTCCACACACACAGTACATCAGTTTCATTCACCACACATTTCTGAGTGCCTTAAGACTTGTGGGAAGCATCATAGATTCGTACTTCTAATTCTCAATGCTTTTATATACTTGTGTGTGTATTCCTAATAAGAACGGAAAACAAAAACTGTCAGCATGCAATGGTAGCCAACGTAGATCAGCAAAAGAAATTTTAAAACAGCCACATAAGAACTTTTTCATGATACCTCAATCTTCTCATAAGGCACGGGAGCGTCTTTCTGATTGTTGCTCTAGGAGATAAAAAAAGGGGGTTCCCCCCCTCCCTCACTACTACAGATGAAACTCTACAACCTACTTCTCCACAGTGACATACGGCTTTTCACTACAGCACTAAAGTTACCTCATGGTTTCAGCCCTATGCCGGCGCTCCCCCAGTCACGACTCCCGCCCAGCCCAGGCCCGCTCGCCCGCCAG
>NW_009609035.1:0-3235 GCF_000690535.1 Cariama cristata
GTTCCAGTCGGGAAGTAATTCCCCGATTGTTGCCGGGTGAGCTCTGCCGCTCGCTCCTCAGCCAGACTGCCCACTCCGTGCACCCCTTCTCTGCTGGCTCCACCTCGTTTGAATTCGACTCCCCCTCCTTGCCCGCCCGGCGCCGCGCCCGCCTCATCCCCCGCCCGAGGAGCCGCAGGGCCAGCGCGGGGTTAGCGGCTTGCTGCCCTTCGCTCACTCCCCACACACAAGCACCGACGTTTGGGTTGGTGTGGGGACGTTTGGTTGGTTGTGGGGTTTTTTGGTTTGGGGTTTTTTTGTTTTGGTTTTTAGTGGTGTTTGTTTGTGGGTTTGTTTTTTTTAAAGCAGATGCCCAGTTCCCCCAGCACTTCAATTCACCTCACAGATTTATTCGGTTCAGAGAGATGCAGGACACAGAACCAGTAACTGCCGCAGAAGTGCTTCTTAATGTGGGCTAAAGCCCAGCTGCTCTCTAACGCCAAACTGGCTCAATATTCTCCAATAAACTTAGCATCCAGAGCTCTGAATAAA
Organism: Cariama cristata; assembly: GCF_000690535.1. Lineage (NCBI taxonomy): Eukaryota > Metazoa > Chordata > Aves > Cariamiformes > Cariamidae > Cariama > Cariama cristata. The sequence goes on from NW_009609035.1 coordinate 532, forward strand.
GTTTGACTCACTTCCCAAAAGATTTCTTTCACAAAACACCACGTGCAACCCTCCTGGCCTTGTGTCCAACATCGCCCTGTCATTGTTCAGAGCAGGTTTTATTTACAGGTCAGGAAGACGAGTGGAAGCACTGCAGCACCGCCAATGCGCAGCACGTTTCCTCCTCAGATTGTTCTTCAGTGGCCCAGGGCACCGGATTTTCTGAAAGCATGACTATAGGAAATTACTTGACAAGGAGAGAAACAAATACGACCATTTAAAGCTTTCCTGTAATGAATTACTCAATTGCTTTCAAATTTCTAACAGCAACATTTTTTCAAGCGTGTGTACTAAACCCTTTTCATAGCTTTAAAATATACAAATTGGCTTGATTATAGAGTACTGGTAAACTAATTAGAATTTTGTTTTCTTCCACCGACCAAAAGGTAAACTAGATGAAACTATTCCTTTATAACAATATTCACTCCTACCACTGATTTTCTTCATAGCAGCTGCTCCTATTAAACAATTTCATAATGGTTGCACCCAGGAGACCCAAATAGCAAGGATTAGCTGTGATACACAACATACTATCAGGTAAAAAATGAGGGACAATGCTTGCCACAGGGGTAGAACAGGTTATTGATGCAGCAGTCCAGAACTGCCATGACTTACTTTGATTAATTTATTATACAACTACACTTTGTCTTGGATGCTTCCTGGCAGAGACAAATGCAGTGAAACAGAGTCTTCAAACGCCTATAAACAATAATTATTAGAGAAAATTGCTCTCCATAGAAAGCATTCCTGGCTCTGCATAAAAAGCGCTGTAATCACAGGAAACCTTTGGATGTCCCATCTCCTTCCTGATTTTCAAGTCTTGGAAGCTTTGCTTGTTTGGCTATTTACACTTGCCAAATTAGACGAGAACAAGGACAGTAACATTTACCCAAGAAGATAACGGTGGTCTGAGATACCATGTGAAGGCTGGGTAAAGTGAGAAAGTGTTCATTTCCAAAGTAATGTACGAATGTAATGTAAGTAGAAACCAGGTCATTAATATAATTAATACACATGGGTGAATTTGATATAATGTTGGCAAAACTCTTTGTTAAGATTTTTTTTGCATGTAGCTTTTTAACAGAATCCGACTTCATTATACTTAGGGGGCTGTTATCAATGAAACCTCTTTGATGTGAATTGTTTTACTGACAAACAAAAGGGGCTTGACAGAAAAACTTGCCTTTTCTTTGTCCTTCTGTCACAAGTTCAAAGTTTCAACCAGCTGACATGAGATGAGATCCAGGGAAGGGGAAAAAAAAAAAATAATCTGCAATTCTGAAGCCAGGAGATATAAAGGGCCAGACTGAAATTTCATCGCATACAAAAGCATAGGAATAAGAGTTAGGAAGGGGAGGGAGGGCATTGGATGTCTCAGGTGAGGAACTGGTTGGGTTTAGGTGAGTGTGGTTTGTGAGATAATGCCATCCTAAAAGGAGAAGGTCCGTTATTTGGCAAGCAGAATTGGTTTCATAGCTGTGCTAGGCACAGCAGAAAGACAAGGATCAGGTCCTCCATCCTCTGCCAGGTGATCGCATTTACTCACAGCAAGGACAGTGTAGAGTTCTCCTAGGTAAAGGGCACAAGATTCCCAGCATCATCAGAACCATCACCCTGCAAGATCTATCCAAAGTAGCTTAAAATGCAGGGCTTGACTTGTAACACAGCCCCTTCTCCAACAGCAAACCCTACAGGAGGGTGGCTATGCCCTGGTTTTCAGGTGCAAATTCAGCTAACTCGATGATTTGTGAAGGAATTGCATACGTTTCCCTGCTACCCCCATGACTGACAGAAATGTGGGAGTCAATCTCAAGTGATAGTGCATTCCAGATTTTGAATATGAATAGCTTTCTGAAATAACATGCCTAACTCATGCACAGAAAAACACAAGACTAATTTAGATTTCCCCTCTTCTGCAAGAGGGTATAAACATGAAGAGAGTTAATGTAGGGGAGAACAGCTTCTTAAAAAACGCAGAGCAATATGGCCTTTAGACTGTAAACACTTAAGTGAGACTGAATGTGTATTTCCTCTGTGTCCTCACAACACTGCAGGTTTGTAATTCTGAAATTACAGAACATCTTTGACTTGTGAATGCAGCAGACCAGAACTTCCCAGGTACCCAAACACAGGATCATTTTAAGACTTTAATTGTTTTGAAAAGGTGTGCTCACAGCTGTACTTCAGTTTTTGGAGCTTTCTTCTCCTTCAGCCTTGTCTCAAACTACATGGATTACTTCGGCACATCACAGTAATCGAGTGCCACATCATATAGGAGGAGGCCTCACCCTGGAAAATGTGAAAAAAGCTTGTTTCATGTAATCATAGCAAGTGAAGTAGTTGTTCCCATGGATTTTTGCTAATTTGTGCTTTTCCAGACACAGGGACTAGTGTCTCAAACAGCTCAAAAATGCTAACTGGCATCAACAGGTACATGTAAAAACAATCCACATCTGCCAAACTGCCTGCTCATCCGATCCTGTATTTCTGTTAAACTGCTGATAAATTTCTGCCAATGACTTATCTCTTGCATCTTCAGAACAAGCAAAAATTAGTGATGGACGACTTCTCAGCTTCAGATTCTTCTGCTTCTCATATCTGTGTAAGATAATTACTCGTATATACTTCAGTGAATACATAGATAGATATTGGTCAAATGACAGAT
>NW_009609035.1:3321-22700 GCF_000690535.1 Cariama cristata
AAAAAAAATTTCTCCTGGTTTTAGAGGAGGGGGGGGGGGGGGAAACAAACAAACAAACACCACCACCACTACTGGGTGGGTGCACCCAGTGTATTATCATGTCGTATTTCAAGTTTAATTGAAGCAGCACATCTGCTGAGACCGTGATCAGAAGCTACAACACTGAAGGCTTGTATAAACACATTTTTTATGTGTAATAATTTCATTATGTAAACAACATCTTTTTTTTGCCATTTAAAACTTTAGAATTACACTATTTTATCACCTGAATTTTAGAAATTATGAGCTCTCATAGATACCAGCAAACATAACAAAAAAACTGTGTTCAGCACCTTTGGAAATGGTATCCTCTTTTCAGCTAATAGGTGCATATTCCAAGTACAGCCAGTTATCTTGGACAGCAAATATAAAAAAATCCTTAAATAAATAAATACCAGATAATGCTACTACTTTCTCTCAAGAGAAAATGCCTTTGGAGCAGAGCTACAGGAAGGATGCAAGCTACACGCTGACCAATTAAACTTTCAGATGTATTGCTGCCGAATGGAATTCAAAGCCCCAGGGCACAAGCCTGGATTTGCTGTGTAATAGATGGGAAACGCAAGCTATGGAAGAATGATGTTGATTTGGTCACCTAAGGCTAGGTAATAAACACTGCACAAGGGAGGTTTTATGCTACTGTAGAAAGCTGACAATTCCAGCCCACAGGAATATTCTTGAGTTTCACACTTACAGACTTTAAGTAGTCTAATAGAATTAGCCCTTTATCCTCTATCCTATTCAGAGAACCTCGTCTAAATCAGGCCACAGATTTGAATTCAAGTTTTCCTCCTGTGAGAAGCCTGTTCTATCATTATTCTAACTTGTATTAAATAGTAATGTGTATGAACTAAGCCAGAAAAATAAATTTAGCTCAAAAGCATCATAGTTTTCAGACTTGCATAAGAAAGCCTGGTTCAAGTCCTGCATGATTATCAGCAGGAGAGGAAGACTACTTCAGACCTCTCCCATAAATAGGATTCCACTGAAAAAGCTCATCCTCCTTCTAAATTAATTTACGAAATGTCTAAGGTTTAGGTTCAGCTGGTGGAAAATGGAGAAGACAATCACACTTGAAATGTCAGTGGCTTGAATAGCACGACTGTGCAGATCTGTCAAGACCCAAGTGATCACATATAATGTCACTGCAATGTCTAAGGATTCCTCAGACTGAAGTGCCAGAGCTGCAACCATCGGTGCTAACACTAGATTGCTTTGTTATTCTCTCCTGGCAACCCATGGGCATTTTCTGACCTGCTTTTCCTCTCAGAGTAACTCAACCTGCAGTTCCCATAATGCACTAATTTCCTGAATGGCGTCTGAAAGCAGTTCTTTGACAGGCAAGTATTTACGAGTCTCTCAGTGCATCTACTTGGTAAGCTGACTCTTGTGCTTAGCAATGATCCAAGTGGACTGGCTGTATAGTGTGCTCCCAACAGGACAAATATGAATTGGAATGAAATTTCTAGAACAAATATTGCACATAGAGGACACGTTTTGAACACATTCAACGTTCTCTACTTTGTTTTCTAATGTTTTCGTAAACTCTGTCTTCTTTTTCAAACATTCTTTATAAGAAATTCATTGCCAAAATACTTGCGGCAACCGAACATGGGCAGGCGGAGTTTTCAAATTACTAGGCTGCCACTCAGACACAGAAATAAACGGTAAGATAAAAGAAATAAAATCTAACCACAGCAGAAACATTATGCTTTGCTGTTTTGTATTTGAGCTTCATTTCAAGGGATGTGAGTGCAGTACGAGGTCCCTCTTACTTACATACGTCTCAGCTTTCATTAAAATGCAAAGTTTATGCATACCTTAGTACAAGGAAGTTGTATCAGCTGAGTGGGTCATCAAATCACTTGCAGAGAATTACAACCAACAGGCACCCTTCACTCTCTTTTGACCAGATATGAAAGCATGGAAATAACAACTATGAAAAAAGAAAGCCACAACCGATGTGTAATTTCAAGTTATTTTGAAAATACTCTCACCGTTTTCCAGAACAAAAAAAAATACTTTGTTAACATTTTGCTGTGACCAGGTGTACAACAGTTTTATAATCCAATGCATCCCATCTTAGGAAACTAGGAGCTGCATCTATTCTCTACTCTCAATACCGAGGGGTTCTTGCACACTCAGGAAAAACAAACTTTTTCTTGACATCATTTATCCCAATTTTTGCATTAAACAGTTTTAACAAAATAAACACAATGTAAACTTTACTGTCTTTTATATGATTCAACTTTCTGATATTGGTTGGTAAATGTATACAAATGAAAGCTCAGCTTGGCTCCAGTAATTAAAGACATCTGAATGAATGTTCCCTTAAGCTTCTTACACATTTCATTAACTTGTTCTCCATTTATCTTCAAAGAAAAAAAACCAACCAGTGTAAACAAAAATCTGAATATAATAAATGATAATAACAAGAAATCACAAAATTTTTCAGACTTTTTGAAAGGAATAAAACTCACATGGTGCAATTTCATCTTCTTATAAATAAGTCTATATATTATAAGTTTTATTTTTTAGAGTTTATCTAGTACACAGACCAATTCGAGGATCCCAAGGACTATCCCACAGATCCAGAACATCTCACCTGCATCGTGCTACATTATCTTCGTAACTGTCTTACAATCTCTCAGCAAAGAATTTAATTTTAATTTACTTTATTCTTGAAGCTCTCTGGACAAATTCTTAAAACATTGTGAGAGCACTGACACAAACTGAGAGCATTCAGGAAATCCAATGACAACAGCGGGCACAAACTAGCAGTGTGATTGAAATACTCAGATGGCCTTCACATTGTTTTTCTTGAAATGCTACACATAAAGGACTATTCAGACCTAATTTTATTTACACTCCATTTAGAGTCTGTGCTTTTAACACAGTCTTTGATGAAGGACTGAAAAAACCCAAGAATCTATTCTGCTTTCTGTACTAGTTCTTCTTAACATACCTTCATTACATCCCTCAGCCCCAGCTGTAGAGACTCTACGCCTCCCCAGTTTCCTTCCTGCTGTTTCTCCCCCAATACATGCATGTAGTTTTTCCCTCTCCAGGAATGTTCTCCCATCTTTCCCATTCCAAGTGCTAAGTCAGTGCCAAACCTTCTGGGAATGGAGGAGAAAAAATTCAATGTATCTGGGGCCCCACAGGGATCCTAAAGTCACTTGGGAAAAAAAGTGTGTATATATTTATATTTTTATATACACACACATATATATATAAAAAAAAGAGAAATCTCATATATCAGGTTTTCAGGGCAGGGGGTGGTGGAAGAGCGCAGGCGGTAAAAACAAATGAAAGCAAACTGACAATTCCAAAGGCTATTAAAAGAACTGGGTGATTTTTCAAGAATTTTGAAAATAAGTAAGCAATATGCAGACAATAAGCATTAACCTTAAATCCAATACTTAAATCAGAAGTTTTAATTTTTTTATTGTAAATGTATGTTTGTTGGATAAAATATCTATGTAGTTAAATATAACAAAAGGAAGCACCACTTCATCTGTTTACAAAGAAAAATATCAATGAGCATCTTCTAGAACACACCACTGGTTTTGCAAAATGGTAAACAAAGAGGAAGGGAAAGAACACACAAGTGAGCTCTCACCATACAATCTTCGTGCAATTTACTAACCATGATTGCAAGTATCTTAGGCAAAACTTCATTTTCATAGAGAACAGGAATAGACTAAAGGTGATACTCCAAAAGCTCAGTACCTATCACTTCATAAATGCAACCACTTGTCAGAATGAATCAAGCAACTCTTAAATTTCCTAGCATACTGGTTTTTATTTGTTTTCTGAAATGTCAGAAAAATGGCGGGCCACTTGTGTTTCCAAGTTGTTACTGTAACCCATAAGTATATTTAGTACATTTATTAGTAGCATATTTGTGTGCTTCAAATGGTGACAGTGCACAACAAACAGAGATTAATGCAACGCAGCCTTTTATACAGGTCACGAGCTTTTTTATGTGTCATTTTGAAATGCTGGTAAGTCCTCAAATTGATCACACATTTCTAACAGCTAATTCAAATGATGAGGATTCATTGGTCTATCTCATGTTTATTTTGCTTCTACCTCATGGGTCTATTTTAGAAGACAGATATGCTTCTACCATTGGTCTATCTCATATTTATTAAATGCTTCACTAGTGAAGCATTTCATCATATAAACGCATTAGACAAAATGCGCAAAGCTCAGGTCCCACCCCTGCAATTTCCCTTATATTCTTGGGGGTTTTCCCCCTCAAACGTTTTGTTATGCAGGAAAACCATGCAGAAGCAGCTTACTTTATAATTTGTTGAAAATGCTACATAGTTTGTGGTCATTCTGTTATGTACTATGAGTAAATTCTACGCTTGTGGGCAGTCCATTGAAAAGCATCTATCCTAAATACTCACTAGTCTTCCGTTGGCAGCAAGCTCTTCCACTATTGCGGTAGAGCATAGCCCTGATGGCCAGATGGTCTTTGAAGAGTCTGGGAGCATCTGCAATGCAGGCTTTGAAGACAGAATCAAAGCCTTAATACTGTGTGGCTGTTAACTGCCAAGAACAGCAGTGAAGAGAGTTTCTAGTGGACTGTATTGCCAAGTATGCAGGTGCTGGTTTCTGTGTTGCTGTTGGTTCCAGTTTTTTCTCAGTGAATCTCCTTTTGAAAAAAGGCAGTGGTTTTATTTTAAATTTACCACTGTTACAAAAAGTGAGTCAAGACCAAACAGTAGACAGACTGGATTAAAGTGAGGTGCCCCAAATAACGGGTGAGGTCTACAGGGTGGGTCTTCTTTAAGAACCTATCAGCAGTTATTTGATTTAAAGGTACTAGCGTGGGACTGAGGAGCAGAGTGGCCTGTTGAGCTACCATTGATGGAAGACTTACAATGTGCAAGAGACTTTAATGATGTCCCAAGCTAGAAACCTTATTACATATGAATTCTTGTAGGACAGCATTTTCATCACAAGATCTACCATTCCTTTAACTGAGTTCAACATTTGACTTGAAGACAAATGCATGGGTGAGAAAGTGGAGAGCTTGTTTCTACATTTAGGGTCCCTGCCACTTGGAAACTTATTTCCCTGTGAGAAAAGTTAATTCGTATTTGCTATTTTAGGCAGAAGACTCCATATAACTTTTCAGCAGTGTCTTGGTTCAAATATATAGTGCAGACAGTGCCAACTGGCCTCTGAGAGGGCTGTTAACGTCTCCTTTTTAGAGGGACAGCCTCAGTAGTTGTATTTGCTTATCAATCAGCACCTTCCCTGCATAGAATGAAAAGGCATCCAGTAAAACCAAGAAAAAAAGAGCAACCTGAACACTTTCACAGTATAAACCAGAAAGTCTTTCCAAATCAGTATGTGATTCATTCTCCAATGCAATTTTAACAGGGCAGGATACGGCTTAAAGCTCATTCTGATCTGCAATCAGGTTTTCTGTCCAGATGGAAATCCTGCTACAAAAGTGAGGGTGGAAGGAAAAGGAGGCAGTGACTAGCTTCATTGATCACCTCTTCAATATAATGGCTGAAGCACCTAACCACCTTCTTTTTTTTTTAATTCTGCGGGATTATAGAGTAGCTGCACATGGAATTATGTACATGTGCACTAGATTACGCATTCTGCCAGCACTCAAAGTCAACATATTTTCCATGACCATCTGTAGCACATGAATTTGTCCCATGTTCAACATGATGTTCAACCTGCAGGTCATACCAAACCCCATCGCTTGCAGAAGTTTCGCTCATGGGGCTGTAACAAGTTTTTACCATGAAATGTATTTGTCTTGACATAAGCACCAAATTTAAAGTAGTTTTGATTCTGTGATCAGATACATTGGCTACAAACCAAAATATATTCATGTTCCAGAATATTTCATCAAGCTACAGTATCCAAAACCAATGCAAGACAGAGCATACTTTAGACAATGAGCTTTCTTATGAAAATTCAGTAAAAAGGTGGCAGCTTTTGTCAGCTTTAACATAGCAGCCAAAGAAAAACACATTTATATTGTCCCACATCTTCTTCATCACATACTCTCTTCTATGGGCTTGGCACTCCCTAGCTTTTTATATTCAGGTATGTATATTTGTATTCCTTACTCCTCTGAAACAGTGATGACGTTAGAATTTTTAATGAGTGGCTAAAGTATGTACAGATTTTGTAAAGCTGTATGTAGAAACACATACCATGGCTATAAACAAAACCAGTTCATATTTAGCTAGCTAAATGGATTAATCTCCAAATCATTTCATTCTTATCTCTAAGCCAGAGAATAAAGCTTTGGTAAATTAATCAGTGTGCACTTAGAGAGTACCTCCCATGAAAATCTTAGCCAAACTGGGGAAGGGAACCAAACTCAATTACAGCTGATTACCAAACAGCTCAGCTGTAGACACTTAAACCGTAAGTATTTTGGTTAATATCGCTCACTAAAAGCAGGCATAGACTACAAGTATTTCAAGTTATTTTCAGTTTCAATTTGGTTCTTCTGTTACACCATATTTTCCACCATTCAGATTGATGCAAATTAAATGAAACCGTTAATCTATTCAGCACATGAGATGGAACATTATTACCTTTGCTGTGAGTTTGGATTACCAGACTGAAATTGGTGGTGATAAGCATTACTTCTTTCTCCACAGGCCAGATAAGATACAAAATTTCCATGTTTGTATTTGAAAGATGTTAAGAACTGTATTATCATCAGTGGTGCAAAGGGAATGAGGCCTGTGGCAATAAAAACTTGAAAATACATCAAGTCATCTCCAAACTTCGTGCAATAAAAAGTTTGTATAAAGGTTAGTTTTACTGAGCTGAATGTGTCAAAGTAAGTAATTCAGGGAGGAAAAAGTGTGATACAAACCATAGCACATTATAGTGACTTCAGTGTTTACAATGGCCGAGAAGTGGCCTCTGAACATTTATGACTATGCTTTACAGCATTCCACGTGCTCTTTCTGGAAGACTTGATTAAGTTCATGTTGGTAGAATCCAACAGGAGAACCAAGTCCTTTCCTACTTGCTCCTGAAGCCTATGGAGTAAACGGTATATTTTGTCATAACTAAGAAATAGTAGCTGTTTCATTACAAAAATATTGTGGAGCACTGTATTTAGCCATGAGATAAACATGTCAAGGTCAATTGCAGGACAATGAAAAACATAACACAGACCTTGTCTATCTGCCTTGTAGTAAACATCATAAATTTCTTGTCTCTGCTAGTATTTTTTTATTGCTCGTTAATAGCCTCAATCTTTAAAAAAACAAAAACAAAAGGCAAAACTAAACCCCCCCAAAAAAACCCAAACCCAAAATCAGAACAGCAGCAAAAACCAAAATGCACCTTTGTTTCCACAAGGACAGAGCTTATGATAACCACCCATTGAAGTGGATGCACTGATGTTCTAAGCAAACAAACCAGATGTCTGGAAAACTTCCATACCTATCTCTTGCTTTGGACATGTATAACTCATATAAACGGGGAGGAGAGGAAGGCAGGTATAAATAAATATTATATGAAACCTTTTCCTATTGTGGAGAAAGTTTTTGCACATCAAACACTGGGAATTTGTCCCTCTCACAAATGATTATCACTTTTATTGCCTATGATACTAACCCTCCTCACACACAGAAAACATTTTCAGTTCAGAACCTTGCCTTTAATTAAATAGTACGTTTCATTTCCCTTGCAACTCAGTGACTGGAAGAAATGACAATCCTGGAACAACAGTATGAAATTACAACAGTACAAAATTATAATCAGTAATAGAATGATGCAGTAATGAGGGTATCTGTTAGGCCATGGCTTTGCCTTCCGAGAGATTTATGAAACCCTCATCACTCTACTGGGTGACGTGACAGAGTAAGCCTATGTTAGTCCATGGGGGGAATTTAGGATTACAATGTCTCTGTCAGATTAAAAACAGAGTCTGTATGAGAAAAAACATGGAAATACACCAGCGTCTGGTCTTGAAGAGTTCCATGACAGCATGAGGAGAAAAGATGACCTTTTGACAATTTTTAGAAAAGATGTAGTTCGTATGCGTAACGTAAGCTTTGAGTACAGTACCTAGGCTAAGCTCCATGGTGGGTATGAAAAGATAAGGCCTTACACATTCTTGACGGCTCTGAGATTCCTCATACCAACAGTAGTGCTATCATTCCACTACATGCACTGCTTGAATTACGCAAGTTTACTTCAGCTGTTCAGAGAAGATGGAAAAACAGGACATCGCGTCTTCTCTTTGTCAGTACACGGATAAAAGATTACAGACAATCTTCCCTTGTTTCACAGATCCCTGCCTTCTGCTGCAAGACAGAGCCTGTTTGTGAACACACATTTTCTACACAGTTCTGTCTGTCCTTTGAGCAGGGCTGAAGAAGGGGCAGCTCCTCACAGCCAGCCCGAGGGGTGAAATGGCCGTGGTGGTTAGCCAGAGTTCAGTCCTCTGGCAAAGAACTTCCTACGGTTTGATTTGTTACTTCTATATACAAAGGCACTTCAATTAGCTGTATGCTGTCCAAGACAAGAGAGCCTTTATGAGCTTCAAAATGGGCTACAAATAGCGCTTCTGTTCCTTCACTGATGTGTGGGACCCTCCAGCAGGATCTACAATGGCCATCGTGTTACTCGGAGAGCTGTATCTGGGTTCGATCTGGAGCCTACTTTTTCATGGGGTATTTACGAAACTAGCCAATTTATAGACTGCTCAAGTTTGTCTCAAGAAACAAGGTGTCTTTGAAAAGATAACTCAGAATGAACTCCATGTATGCTGTATTAGAATCACAGAATTGTTTAGGTTGGAAAGGACCTTTAAGATCATCAAGTCCAACTCCAAACCAAACACTGCCAAGCCCACCAATGAACCATGTTCCTAAACACCACAATCTACACAACTTTTAAATACCTCCAGGGATGGGGACTCCACCACTTCCCTGGGCAGCCTGTTCCAATGCATCACAACCCTTTCAGTGAAGAAATTCTTCCTAATATCCAATCTAAACTTCCCCTGGAGGAGCTTGAGGCCATTTCCTCTCCTCCTATCAGTTATTGCTTGGGAGAAGAGACTGACCCCCACCTTGCCACAACCTCCTTTCAGGTCGTTGTAGAGAGCGATCAGGTCTCCCCTCAGCCTCCTCTTCTCCAGACTAAACACCCCCAGCTCCCTCAGCCGCTCCCCATCAGACTTGTGCTCCAGGCCCTTCACCACCTTCATTGCCCTTCTCTGGACTCGCTCCAGCACTTCAAGGTCTTTCTTGTCGTGAAAGGGCCCAAAACTGAACATAGGATTCGAGGTGCGGCCTCACTAGTCCCAAGTACTGGGGGACAATTGCTGCTCTGGTCCTGCTGGCCACACTATTCATGATACAAGCCAGGATGCTGTTGGCCTTCTTGGCCACCTGGGCATAATTACTTGCAAGCTCTGTAAAGTGATGAAAAGGGCAATGACGCCATGGCAGAAGTGATCATGGGAGCAGCAGCGCTGACACAAAAGGACTGCATGCCTGAATACAGAAGGAGGAAGCTTAAACTTGCTCCTGTCTGAGAAAGAACAGGGCTCTGGAAAGGAATCCTACTCTTTCTAGTTGGTGTAGGCAGGGCGTCTGAAAGAAATGTATGGGGAGAAAGAAGAGGTAGGGCATAGCTAATGAAAGGGAAACAGATACATAATGTCACTGGACTGAGTTTCCCTAACAAAGTGGTTTCACCTGGAAAGAAAATTAAGATTTCTAGGGCTAGCAGAGCACCATTTTATACAGGGTTTTGTCAAGCTTCAGTGAAGACAGTGCCCTTAATTTCAATAAATAGTTTAAGAATCGGAATTAGATGCATTCAAGATATAAGGTACACAGTTTACAACAAGAATAACTTACAAAAGAACAGATAATTTTCTCATTTTGTATACATAAAGACTGGATGTCATTGTAGTTCTTGAATATAGAATACACAAAACCATGTATTATTCTTTTAAAATGTATACTTTTACACTTTTCTAAAACCACAGTAGTTCTCCCTTGATACACTAAGTGCTAACTGCACTTGTAGTCTCTACAAGGAAGCGGGGAGGAAAGAAGACAGTAATATATCTAGATAGTTGGTAGCCAGATGTTACTACATCCTCACTACGAACTTGGAATGCAAATAACCAGCAAGGCTGAGATGCAGAACAAAACAAATTTGAACTCTCAAGGGTGATCTGAACTGAGACAAAAGGGGCAATATCTTAATGGCAGTCCATGACTCCAAAAGCCTCAATCTGTTGAAAACCTCTGGAGAAGTCAGTATGTTTCCCAACTTCTACCAAAATAAAAACCACAAAAGCATTTAAAAGAAGAGCAAGGCTTCAAAGAAAGGTACTAAAAACTGGGGCTGTAAGAATTCTTGCAAAGAGTCACCTTCATCACATGTGCATTAGAGGGGTCTCAACCACAGCAGCAGCTACTTCCGTTCCCTTCAGAGTCTTGGCCACATTCAACACACAAAACCAATGCTCTTGTTCTGGCCATGAATTAGCGATCGGTAGCAAAAGTAATGAGAAGATGTCTTCTTCACTTCTTGCCAAAGTCAGAATACACAGAAGCAATTAAGTACAGTAAATACACACTTACTGTAGATACAGGTAATAAACAAAGTAGAATAGTGAAGGTAAAAGAGAGAAAAGAAAAAACAGTATTTAGAGTAGGAGTATAATAAGCAGGAGGATCACCGACAAAATAGAGAAACACACTGAGAGCCACAAATTTTTCCAGGGCAAGTCCTAACTCTTAGCAGCAGCAATGAAAACCATTTAACAACAAAGTGTTCAGGAGATTAACTCAGTTTAAGCAACCTGTAATTGATTTGCTGAAGCTGCCCTCAGGAGGATATCTACCACTAATTGTTTAAGAGTTGAAAGAGTAAAAGGCTAAGCCACAGCAACTGAACTGTAATGAGGTGTCTTGAACTGGATAGAAGATTGCTTTATTACTAAAGATAATTTTATTCTGTGTTGATGTTATCTGCTTTTGATCACTATTAAATGAGGCAAATTAAACAGGAAGGTTTTTTTCCCAAAGTTAAAAACACAACGCTGTAACTATTATTGCATCATAATCCACCACCAAATTTATTGGAAACTGTACTATCAAGATCCTGCCTGAGAAAACACTCATAGCCTAAGCAATAAAACTATATATACACATGAATTACCATCTGAACATCTTCTAATGTAATTTAAATGAATGTCTGTGATTTTTATTCAGGTTTTAAACAGATTATGTTGGCTTCCTTCTATGTCCAGCACTTTTTGATGCAGCCATCTGAAAAAGTCTTGGGTTTTTTGTTTTGGTGTTTTGTTTTTTTTTTAGACTTACCGTTTTGAAAATAATTTCACACAGAAAAGGTGACAGCTAACAATAGCTTTGCAGCTATTTTTAGCAGCAAAGAGTTAAGGTCTCAAAGAAGAATGCTTTATTAATAAAATTCATAGCTAGATCACATTAACTCTTTAACCATGTAATCATCTATTATCAACTACTTTTTCGTGCTTGCGTATTTACAAACTGTATTGTGGTAAAAAAACTTCCAGAACATTCATTCCTTTGATTAGGCATCTCCTTGACTTAGGCATAGCTACTGCCAAGCTCTATTGTCAGCTTCACTTGCATGGAAAGATGGCAACACGGATATCACCCCTCTTTCCTCAGACAGAGACAAAACCTACTAAAAATCACAAGAAACTCAAGTCTCCTGACAGTACTCTTTTGATATTATCAAATATCAGCAGAGAGATCGTGGAACATTGAAACCACGCAAACATGTCCAGAGAACAAGAGCGGGATAGCCTGAAACGCTGAATTGCATTTTCTCTTATTGCCATGACGCAACTGCCTAATTGCTCCACACTGATTTTGGACACTGAACACCATGGGACTCCTTGTTTGCAATTAATGGCATTAAATCTTTCTTGGTTAACTCTTTATTGTTTACTTCTTTTTGATATGATTAAAATAGTACTGTGAAATGCTATTTCTCTGACTTGCACATGTCTAAATTCACCAGGTATATGTTCTATTTATATAGGAATAACCACTGTTGTGTTAGTTGCCTTCACGTGCAGTTCAGTTTCAAATTATTTAAGAAGTAAGGGTATCTTACCAGGACTGGTTCTGTACAGCTCAGACGGGTTGCTGACCTTTTGGCTGGAGGGAATCCGCTGATGGTATAGTGGAGATGTTTTCACTAGGAGAGAAGGAAACGTACAGTTCCTCCTCAGTAACAGCTCAAATGTTAATAGTGGTATTAAAAGAAATAGAGACAGATGTTTCCTTACCATATGTCTCTGGTGACAGAGGAAAAGCTGATGTGGATGGGACAGCTTCATTTCCATTTTTTGTTGGGGAGAAGATTCCCCCATCTATTTCATCTTGGTAACGTGCAACAGCCGCCTAGAAAAGGCACAGAAAAACCAAAATTACAGTGTGAAAATTCCCACTTAACCCTACAGTGAAGCATTTTTCATCAGATTACAGAAGCTTTCATATAATCTGGTCTACTGTTCCAGCAGAGAGATCTTGGAACACTGAAAACATGTAAAGGCACACAGAGGACAAAAGCAGGACATCCTTAAACACTTAACTGCATTTCTGAGGTAATTACAGTCATTTGTTCTTCTTATTGCCATGATGCAACTGCCCAATTGCTTCACATCGATTTTGGACACTGAACATGAACATGGGACTCCCTGTTGGCCATTTGCTTCAATAAAGATTTCTTAAAAAACTCTTTATTGTTTACCTCCTTGGTCTCCCCTCCAGGAATCGGTGATCCTGGATTTACAGCTTGGTCAGTACCAGGAGACTTCATCCATCCACACCTGGTGTATGATGGCTGCCCAGGGACATCGTTGTCATACTGCCCAACACTTAACTTTCTGATCCTTCCCCCTGTTGCATTGTCATCTTGCGTACCTGCTGCTGAAAACAAACAGGTAAACTGATTAATAAACTAACTTTTTTCTTTTCAGTTAGAACTGTTAAAACAAATTTCACTCTTGTGCTTTCAGTGATTCTGTTCAAGAATGCTCATGAAATAACTGTTTTCATAACTGCTTTACAAAACCACACAGGTGGGGAGAAAAAAAAAAATCAGGTGTAGCTAGCATTAGCCTTGCTGACACAAGTTGGAAAGTACGTGCAGTACACCTAGTAGGAGTGAAGCAGCATGTTTCTGCTGATGCTCATTTTTGGCAGAGGCTACCCCTGTGCTGCCGGCAAAGCCTGCCAGCAGCAGCTGCGACAGGCAGCCAAATGGGAAACCTCTTTCCAGCCCTAACACACAGCAGCTCTCAGCAGCAAAACCACTGCTGCTTTCCAGGACCGCATTTTCCCCCCAAACTCAGCTTCTTTTTAGCTAACCCAGACCCTGGCCCTTATAAATCCAGCTCACTGTACACCTTTTGTGGCACGCATGGCAATCACAATCACAAAAATTAGGTATTACACACACAAAGGAGCTGCAACCATTTGGAGTCTGAGGAACGGAGCACAAACTGAGCCAGCAGAACAACCCAGAATATTCAAAAGGGCATAAAGCAGTATTTGTTTCCAAAGTCACTATTAAAAGAGTCATTAGATACAGCTTTATGATTAGCAGGACTTTATACTTAGTCATCCACTCCCACCAACAGGCCCTTTCAGAATACTCCTGCAGCAGTTTCTTTTTCTACCCTTCTTCATAAGAGTAAGTCAACAGTAAGGATCCCACAGTAGTCCCTACTGTGTAGTCACAGGACAGTACAAAACCAACCGTATGTGTAGCAACTTTTCAGATACTCCTCTGAGAGTTTTTATTGTCTATATATGCAAAAAGATCTTTGAGAAATAGCTATTTCTCTTAAAACAGCTGAGGATTTCTAAAAGTATTTGCATTGCTTGGTGTCATTTAAACTCTTAGAATCATTTCCAGCTGTAAGTTGGAGTGAGTCCAGAGGAGGCCACGAAGATGATCCGAGGGCTGGAGCCCCTCTGCTGTGAGGACAGGCTGAGAGAGTTGGGGTTGTCCGCCTTGGAGAAGAGAAGGCTCTGGGCAGACCTTAGAGCAGCCTGCCAGTACCTAAAGGGGCCGACAAGAAAGCTGGGGAGGGACTTTTTACAAGGGCATGGAGTGATAGGACAAGGGGCAATGGCTTTAAACTGGAAGAGGGAAGATTTAGATGAGATATAAGGAAGAAATTATTTATGATAAAGGTGGTGAGGCAGTGGCACAGGTTGCCCAGAGAAGCTGGGGCTGCCCCATCCCTGGAAGTGTTCAAGGCCAGGTTGGATGGGGTTTTGAGCAACCTGGTCTAGTGGGAGGTGTCCCTGCCCATGGCAGGGGGCTGGAACCAGATGATCTTTAAGGTCCCTTTCAACCAAACCATTCTATGATTAAGCACATCTACTGACCCTGATCATGGAGCTGTAATAGCAGGAATCCAAAGCATGTCCATCAGCTAAACCAGCAGGACGGCTCAACCAGCCACTTTGGTAGAGAAAGACAACAATGTACACTTTCCACATGCATCCATTTCCTAATCTGAAGTAGCTGAGAGAAACCAAGAGGTAAAAACTGGCATGCAGCACAAGTGCCTATATTATAGACATTTCACCTTGATGATATAGCATAATTATAAAGTATGGAAGCACAAATAGGTTCTGTATAGGAGAACAGTTTTTATTCAAGATTAAAACATAGACAGGGATTTCAGACTAAAATCCATGGCACTTAAGTGATTCTGCATTGACATACATATGTATCAAATAACTTGCTGGCAAGCAACGATCACTCCTAAAGATACTAATAAATCTCCTGTAAAACTACAGAATTAGACATTTTCAAAAATCCAGCTCTGCTACCATCAAAGCCAGTGTGACAGTAACTAGTACTAAAGCCAATAAATAAATAAACCCCTGCTAGTCACTTTTGAAAATTCCACCCACAGGGTTAAATTTCAGGGTCAAAATTTAGCCAGTTATTTATTTTATCGAGTCATATAAATATACCTAGAACATCTTGGACACAGCTGAGATTCTGGTTTTATGGTACAACTTTGAAAACTAAAATACCTTTTAAGCACTCATATTTTAAACACTTACTTAACCCTTTTTCCCGACTAGAAACTTTACGTGCGGTCTTTCGGGTGGAAAGAGTATCTTCTGAAGACACTGTGAGCAAGCTAGACGCATCGAACAAGATCTTCAAAGCCAGAGAAGGACATGAAATCACAAATATCTTCCAAACCTCTTAAGTGATGCTAGAAAGTCATGAAGATTTCTAGTGAAATTGAAGACACTTCAGAATGTAGACAGAGTTCATACTACTCCAGAATTTACCAACTTTTTGCATTGGAATTCTTTTTTTATTTGTAATTTCTGTAAAGAAAAATGAGGGGGAATCACTGTGGAGAATCTCAGCCATCGAAGAGACCACCTGAGACCGGACACTCCCAGTCCCACTGCTGCTCCACAGGAGGCAATGGGAGCCAGGAACAGCACAGGACAATTTCACTCCATTCGTAACTAAGTTATTAAGGTACAGGCAGCAAATAACTTGAATCTAAGAGATGAAAATTAAGTGAAGAAGTCAGCAAAAAACGACTTTTGCTTAGTTTATTAGTTTCATGAATGTACTTCAGAGCTGCCTCACTTAATGGAACAGATGTTTAGAGTTATTAATTTAAATGGCATCTTTTACAGTGTAAAGTGTCAGGAGCCAAGACTTCCTAGAAGTCACATCATTCATTTTTGTTCTTGTAGTTTAGCTTAAAGTTTTGGCAGAGCTTCCTAAAAATCCCAGGAGCACATATTTATTTCTTTAAAAGCATTTCGTATACTCTCATTTCTCTCTTTTTTCCCTTGTGAACTACAAAAATAGTTTTGTTTTCCCTGAGGAACAAATAATAACATTCCAATAGATTGGCATCAGCACAGCATCAGGTATTTATCTTGTCAGATGGTTATCACTATGCCAATTCTACAAGTTAACAGAAGCATGGTTGGTGGTTAAAGGTTAATCTTTGTTTGGTTTCTTTAGCTGCTTAGCTTTCCTGGAGTACTACTGAGAGGTATTTACAACTATTAGAAAAAACAACACTGAGCTAAAAATTGTGTCTGCAGTTGCATGTCAACCATACTGCTCTCATACATTAGCAGTTGTCCTGGCTAAACTTCAAAAATTATGTTAACTCTTTGTGTGTTATACATGTTTGCATTAATACAGTGCATGCAGCACACCATTAAAAAGGTTCACATTTACTTTCAGTTCCCACAACAACTGGTAAGATGATGCTTACGCGTTTCCACTTGATTCACACGGTTTGTGGGCCAGCCTCAAACCAGCTTTATGTTAGAGTGGGCAAGCACATATATGGCAGGACTCTCTGGGAAGAACTTTTCTTGTGGAGGTGGAAAAACAAGCTGGACTGATAGCCCTTCTGCCCATTATGAAAGTCCTTATCATTTGTAAAAACAGAACTACCAGTCTTTTCCAAAACCCAGCATACTCCATCAAAGACCTTCCCTTAACTTCTACGTAGTTTGTATCACAGCCAACTGTGCAAATTACAGTCAAACTGGACCACCCTTACAAGAAGTGATTATAAAACAAAGCTCATAATTATGAAAGTTTCAGCATCTTGTTGTTTACCCCTCTCTAAGGGGCTCTAAATCACATTATCACTTTGTGCATGACAAGGAGCAGCCACCTTTAAAGACTTGACTATTACTTCAGGCCACTCAACTGCCCTTCTATTCCTCTGCATTGTTTTTCTTGATAGAGGGTTTTTGTGCTTTTTAAACAAGAGCAATGTATTATAGAAAAGACTTACATAAACCCTGTAAACAAACTTACTCAAACTGGTTTGAGGGAGGCGAAAAAGATTATGGTACACTGAATCACAACAGAATAAAAATGCGTTAGACTCTCTGGATTCACATGTTATCCTTGTTACCACTACAAATAAGTAAAAATCATATTTAGTAGTTATTTAGACCTTGAATAACCTACAGGCTCCATAATGTACTTCAAATTTTAAAAATAGTAATAATTTGTTCTCCTTTAGTATTAAGGAAATAGAATAGACTAGAATATTTCAGTTGGAAGGGCCCTACAACGATCACCTAGTCCAACTGCCTGACCACTTCAGGGCTGACCAAAAGTTAAAGCATGGCACGAAGGGCATGTTCAAGGACCTTCACATCCTTTTTGAATTGTGGGGTCCGGAACTGCACACAGTACTCAAGGTGAGGCCACACCAACGCTGTTGGGTCCCCATTTTTCCCAAATTTTTATCTTTTTGCACTTCTTCTTTAACATCACTTACCTTATACGTTGCACAACCAGAAGTCGCTCTTCAAAACATAAATACCATTGACAATATAGTCAAAATACTACTACTCTAAAGATAACATTAGTCAAAAATATTTAAAAAATATGATTTGTTCCAACAGTACTTGATTTTATGTTTCATCTAAACCATGTAAACACTGTTCACCAGTACATTAATCTCACAGGTTCATAATTTCAGGTCATCCCACTTTCAGAGGGCTAAAACATAGTTGCAATTTCAGAAAGTCAATCTTCTAACAGGATTGAAGACACTGAGCTTCACAACATGAAATAATACTGATGTGAAAAAACATTACCTGAACCATACATTTCAGAAGCTTAGCCAACTCCTTTGTTTTAAAGTAGTTATCTTAGATTCAGTTACAGAAAGATAATGATGCAAACAGTCTGCCTTTCAACAAAAATTTATACATGACTTCGCAGCTAGTTTGAAAGGTCACTGGAATGCCCATTATTGCTACCAATCCTAAAACAAAAAGCCTTACTGTTTTGTAGTATGAGCTCCACCAAAACCAACTGAAGCAAATGATAACTTCAGCAAGTGTTAGATCAACCCTAAAAAATAGGTTTATTTTTTCTAAGAAAATTTAAAGCCCCTGAAGTGGTCTAAGAATAATCAATCACATTGTACTACATTTCTCCAAATTGTTTATCATCATTTTTTTCTGTTAACTTTCCTTGTCAACTAACAACTAGAAAAATTATTCAGTATTAGAAATAACATTCATCTGACCCTTTGCATAAATTGTCTTTGGATGGAAATTCACTGATGTACTGTCTATTACAAGGAAAGAAGAAACAAGTCACAGTCATGTAAATGGTAATTAACAGGAACTTCTGTGTAATTGGTGACCGATGCATAACCTCCACTCCACAAGTGAAACAAGAAACTTATCTAAAGTCTGAGTTTTCAGAAGCCACGATTATGATCTCCGCATTCCATACAGCACCCTTCTCCATCAAGTCTGTCCACAGTGTCAAAGCCCATTCAGTGGCTATTGGTGTATCAGGAGCTATCCCTGCACAACATGCTCAGGAACTGCCGTTTCCATATACTGTGGATACCACCACCAGGACCTACATTCTCCCAGGCTCTCTGCAGAATGCATATCCTCATTCTTTACATATACTGAGGTGCATGCATAGTGATTAAAAAAAAGCTTGTCAAAATATGAAATCTAAACAAAATAATGGCAGAGTATGAAAATTATGTGAAGAGTGCTGACCTTCAGTGTCCCACTTGAATAAAAGTCCCTACTAAGCCGCAGCAAGATTTCAGAATGAAATTCAAAATGCCATTTTTAGTTACACTAGCCTCAGAATAGAATGCTACAAAAAACCAAACCTCAAACAAACAAAACCACCCAAAATATTCAAGAGTCCCATGAAGATGTAAGGTCTTCACATTCTGTTCCATAATTCAGTTTATTCAATCGTAAACACGTCTCTGTGGAAACTCCATCAACCAAATAACATTTAAGTGTAGCTACATATATCAAGATAGCACACACAAAATAGTCACAGATTTGAGCTGTCAAATCAAAACATGGACTAGCTGTCAGATGCCGGCCTCAAAATGTCCGCAGTGGCCATACAGCTAGAGTGATCCCACATTTTATAATTACTAGCTTAGGTTTAAAGTTTACAAAAAATCCATGTCATTTATGAATAACTAAACATATCACTGTACAGCCAGAGAAGTTGTAAGGCCTCATACAATGCATCAAGCCAACTCATCTTGCAGTACAGGCAGAATAAATTCCTACCCGTAACTATCAAGACAAGCCAGAATTTATAAACCAGTTAGCATTACTGTATAGATTCGTACAGCAGGCAGTGAGGTGGACTGGAAACTGGCTGAACGGCTGGGCCCTGAGGGTGCTGATCAGCGGGGCAAGGTCTAGCTGGAGGCTGGTAGGTAGCAGTGTCCATACTGGGCCCACTCCTGTCTAACATCTTCATTA
>NW_009609036.1:0-23228 GCF_000690535.1 Cariama cristata
GGCCCATCGCGGGGCGCGCCCGGGAGATCAGCGAAGGGGAGGTGGTTTCTCAGAGCTGAAATCCTCCGTCTGTTGAGTTTTCATAAGGACGCTGACGCAGACTAGGACTGAGCATAAAACAGAGAGGCAGATTGCTTACCCAAAACCAAATTCTAGTGTGCTGAGTTTACTGTAGAATAAGCAGTTTAAGGAGACATTTGAAAGGAGGCTATGAGAAGGTGAATGCCTTGAGGAGACTTTTTTTTCAGCCAACATAATGATGTGAGCGAATTGTGGAAATACACCTGCACAATGATACCCGCAAAATGAACCCTAGTTTGTGCATCATTAGAATAGAATAGACTATTTCAGTTGGCGTAGTTTGTGCGTCATTAGAATAGAATAGACTATTTCAGTTGGAAGGGATCTACAACGATCTTTTAGTCCAACTGCCTGACCACTTCAGGGCTGGCCAAAAGTTAAAGCGTGTTATTAAGGGCATTGTCCAAATGGGTTTCAAACACTGACAGACTTGGGGCATCGACCATCTCTAGGAAACCTGTTCCAGTGTTTGACCAACCTCTCAGTAAAAAAATGCTTCCTCATATCCAGTCTAAACCTCTCCTGGCACAGCTTTGAACCGTTCCTGCATGTCCTGTCACTGGATCCCAGGGAGAAGAGCTCAGCACCTCCCTCTCCACGTCCCTTCCTCAGGAAGCTCCAGAGAGCGACGAGGTCCCCCCTCAGCCTCCTTCTCTCCAAACTAGACAAACCCAAAGTTCTTAGCTACTCCTCATAGGAAATTCCTTCCATCCTCTCACCAGCTTTGTTGCCCTCTTCTGGATACATTCAAGGACGTTCACATCCTTCTTAAATTGTGGAGCCCAGAACCACACACAGTACTCAAGGTGAGACTCCACCAACGCTGAATACAGTGGAGTGTAATCACCTCTTTTGACTGGCTGGTTATGCTGTGTTTGATGCACCCCAGGATGCGGTTTGCCCCCTTGGGTGCCAGGGCTCACTGCTGGGTCCCATTGAGGCTGTTGTTGACCAGCATCCCCAGATCCCTTTCTGCAGGGCTGCTCTCCAGCCATTCCTCTTCCAGTTGATGCTTGTGCCTGGCATTACACTGTCCTAGGTGCAGGATTCAGCATTTCGACTTGATAAATTTCGTCCCATTAATCATAGCCCAGTGTTCCAATCTATCTACATCTCTCTGCAAGGCCTCCTGTCCCTCGAGAGAGTCAACAACACCTCCCAGTTTATATCATCAGCAAACTTGCTAATGGTGCATTCATCTACATCCAGATCATTGATAAATATAATGAACAGGACTGGCCCTAGAATTGACCCCTGAGGAACCCCGCTGGTGACTGGTCGTCAGGCAGATATAGCCTCATTCACTACAACCCTTTGAGCTCTGGCCTTCAGCCACTTCTTTACCCAGCGCACTGTGAACCTGCTCATCCCACAACTTGTTCAGAAGGATGCTGTGATGGACAGTATCAAAAGCCTTACTAAAATCCAGAAAAACTACATCCACCGCCCTGCCTTCATCCACTAGGCAGGTGATCTTATCATAGCAGGGTATCAAATTAGTTAAATAGGACTTTCCCTTTGTGAACCCAAGTCATTGGGTCCTTAAGCCATTGTTTTGTAGAGCACAGATGACTAAGCTTCTTGGTAGATATGAGTACTTCGTGATCGGAAACATGGGGGTGATAGTAGCTGATAAGGTCCTGAACAGGAGCCTGACTGATATTTCGGACAGAAACAACTGGTCAGATTATCAGAACTGGAAAGAATATGGAGGTTTCATAGAGAAGTGTAATTGAAAATGATGTCCATGTGATGAATTTCGGGAGAGGGAAGGTTGGGTTTTTCTTGCTGTTTTAGGTTTGCGTTATAAAGTGCACGATATACTTTTCTTTGAATGATGTTAAGTTGCTCGTAGCATATTAGCTGCCCATACCCAATGGATTTCTCATTTTGGCACTGTCATTCAGATTATGTTTTCACATGTTCAACATTGTGTTTTGACTGTGTTGTAACGTTGCCTGTTTTTAGGCAATGTTATTTGCCTAAGATTTTTATGAAACTGGAAAAAAAGGCTCTTAGAAAATTTCACTGAGAAAATAGTAAGTTGTTACTTTCACTACTGCTATTACCAACTTCATGGACACCAGTGAACCTTACCTAAGTTTCTATGCAGAACAGATGAGTATCGGTTTCTCTTTTGCTTCTTGAGAAAGTTCTGAGGAGCAGTGACAGGCAGTTCTATGATTGAAAAGGATCATCAGACAGATTATTTTGTTGCACGCTGTCATTTCTACAATATAAAAATGAAAATACATAGTGGTCAGTTATAGATCACATCTGAGTATTATTATTATACATATTATACATATTAATAAATATGATGTAGAAACCTTTCAGGGGGGAAAAATAAAAAAGAATGTTTTCGAGGAGATAAATTAGATATTCATATATAGTCTTTCACCTAGTACAAGACCGTATAATCATTCAATGGAATTCAAAAAGCAATGGATCTAAACTCAGATGAGAAAGTAACTGTACTTGATTTGTGTAGCTGAGTGTCATGGAATGTAAGTGGCACGAAAACCTAATGGGATTCAAAAATATTAATTTTTTTCAAAGAATTAAAGAAGAGCTGCAATAACAGAATCGAACAATTTCTCCAACTTTGGGAAGTAAATTAATCTGTAGGTGTTTAGAAGAAAAAAAAACCAAACCAAACAAAGAGCCTTAATCTGGATCCATGAGGTATGTTGTTTATGTGTTTGTATGGAAACAAAGCATTCTCAACTTTGAAAGAGTCTAGTGTAGCAGAAGAAGTACATCTTTCTCTGATAGAGTCCCATAACAGTACGACTTACTCTTTTGAGCTTCATCCTGGAGGGGTGATACTTGTAGAAAACCTTTTCACCATACCTCACTCAGGATTTTTCTCTTGCAGAAAACAGAAGTTATTGAAGAAGCTTTTCCTGGGTGAGTGTAATGTTAGTTTATTTGTGCGAGACTTTCTGTATAAATGTATTTTTCTACTTGTGCTCTTTCATTAGGTACTGCTAATAACTAATGTTCTTATTTGCATTAGTATGTTTATGGACACTCCTGAAGATGAACGAACCAAACTGATCAGCTGCCTGGGCGCTTTTAGGCAATTCTGGAGCAGTCTTTCCCAGGTTAACATTTAATTTGTCACTTACATGTACTTATATACCTTTTTAATATAGGGATACCTTGTCTAGTAGACAGACACTTAAGCTATAAGGTCTGTGTCCAGTCATTCAGAATCTGGTTTCAGATATGACACAGTAAGAATATAGGACTTTGCAAGAAAACATGCTAGTTTTGACATTTGTAAGATTATATAGTTGTTCAGCAGAGGTTGGTGTGCACTGCAAATAAAGATAAGCAAATGGAAGTATAACAGTAAAGACATAAACAAAAAAGGGTAGTTACAGAATTTCTGGTAGAAGTGAGGAAGTTAAAAAAAAATATAGAACAGTTCTATTTTATTCTGTGCTAACTTATATGTAAAAACCAAAGTTGAGTATAGGAATCAGTGTTTCAGCTAGGAGGTGTTTCCATTACTGAACAACTGGACAACTTCTGTTGGACAACTGGACTTCTTCAAAATGAGATCAAAAGACTTGTAGGAAAAACTATATGTTGGACAACTGGAAAAATTCTACCATTTATAATCTTATTCTTATGTTAGTTTCATTTCTATATGGTAGGATACTATGTGAATTTTACAGTTTGTTTCAGTACCTGTAAATACATTCTTTCTCCCCTCTACTGCATTTTCAGGAATCCCATGAACAGTGCGTCCAGTGGATTGTAAGATTCATTCATAACCAACATAGTCCTAAAAGAATTTCTTTTCTTTATGACTGTTTAGCAATGGCAGTAGAAACTGGACTTTTGCCACCCAGGTGAGCTATGTCAGAATGAATCGATAAATAGGATAAATGGGAGTTCTAATATTGGAGGGTATTTTATGATGACATCGTATAATTATTGCTGGGGAACACATGCTTATTATCTGTCATTCATTCTCACATTGTCTCCTTCTGCCAGGATGGTTTGTGAATCTCTGATAAACTCCGATACGCTCGAATGGGAGAGGACACAGTTGTGGGCATTAACGTTTAAATTGGTCCGGAAGATTATTGGAGGTGTAGACTACAAGGTCTCTTCCACTCATTCCTTTCTTCATGCTAAGTCATGCTATTTTCTGGCTATGATTTATGATTTTATGTCAGAGACATACAGTATTTCAAAGTCTGCTTTGATTATGAAAGAAAAAAATAATTCAGTGAGACCACTTTTAATCCTTTTTCATAGTTGAGCTTTACCTTAATAGATAATTCTATATGGACAGTGTAACTGTTCCTGCTCTTTTCTCTATTACACAGTCATCTTTCATCCCTCTTTCGGTTACAGGCTAAATGACCATAATGCAGTTGCAGAAGTAATGGGAAAGTAATACTGTCAAGCTTTAAGGCTGAAGTTCTGTCATCTGCTCTGACCCCTTTGCTACGTAGGAAAAAGGTCCTGAAAGCTGAGTCTTTGGCAGGGTACAACTCTTAACAGAAGGAGCAGGAAACCATGCGTCTCTTGCAGAGAATCACCTCACCAGCATTGGTGAGCGTGTTAGAGCAAAATACATAAAATACAACGTTGTACTTTGTTCAGCCTGCACAAGCCATTGTAGGTTGGATGTCTCTGGATGCGCATCAAAATTTCAACAGTTACTTTCTCGTCTGGGGTATCCTAAGACTGAGAAGTTCCATAAGGAGTTTGAAGTCATCATTGTTCACATTCTCAGTAGCAGTCTGTCTTCTGACACTTAGCAACAAAAATCTAATTTGTCTGTCAGAATATTGTCAGACCGTATTGATTGTGTAATCTTTCTGCCAGAAGTAAAAAATATATGGGAATGTTAATTTTGTGTGCTTTCTTTTAGGGTGTGCGTGATCTATTGAAAGTGATCCTAGAGAAAATCTTAACAATTCCAAACACTGTGAGCTCAGCTGTTGTACAGCAGCTTTTAGCAGCAAGAGAGGTAACTATTGGAATTTTATGTGTTATTACTATAGAGGAAGAAAGACCTCATTCTTTTGTTATTAGTGAGTTTCTGATAGCTGGGATGGTTCTCTTTGAGAGTTGGTACAGTTGAACCACAAAGACTTACTCTTTGTGCTCCAATTCTTTTCTGTAATTGCATTATATACAGTAAACAAAGAGGTTTTGGGAGAT
Source organism: Cariama cristata (assembly GCF_000690535.1). Lineage (NCBI taxonomy): Eukaryota > Metazoa > Chordata > Aves > Cariamiformes > Cariamidae > Cariama > Cariama cristata. The sequence continues at coordinate 5,272 of NW_009609036.1, forward strand.
ATTGTAGATAAGCACTAAAATCCCTAACAGGAGAGTCAGGCCCAATGTTAGACTTGTGTGAGGTAAGATATATGAGATATAATACTGAGATTAATTTCTTTATTTTTTTCTTAGTGAATAAAAATAGTAATTGTTTGCAATACTTTATAGGCAGACATACAGGCATAGTTTTACTTAGGCTTAAACAGTCTAATGTACACTTACACAGTTAAAACCAGGTTTTAAACTAATGTAGTGCTATCAGAATACAACCTAAGTATTTTAGTTCTTATATCTGTTTTCATGGGCTGCCTCAGACTAGTAGACAGACTACACCTTTGTTTACCTTTCCCAAAGTCTTTTACACTGATGTATTTTTTTTTTTTTTTTATTTATAGGTGGTAGCCTACATTTTGGAAAGAAATGCATGTTTGTTACCTGCCTACTTTGCAGTTACAGAAATCAGAAAACTATATCCTGAAGGAAAACTTCCCCATTGGGTAATGATATGATATCAAATCATGTAGTCTAGAGTTTTGTTCCACAGAAAACAAAATTACTTTTATTTTTTTAAAATAAAGTTTAAATAAAGATTTAAAATCTTCTATTCAGCAGTAAGCTCTGTGTTTAGGCGTGTAAATTAAGATGCAGGCTTGATGTGATTGCAGCAGCAACTTCCTGTGTTCTTGCATGAAATTGATGACGTAGTTTTGACCTATGATCTGATGTTAGAAACTCTTGAAGCATTGCATTGGTTTTGTTGAATATAGTTGGAAGTGCAGGTCATGCTTACATAGCAGTTTGTGCTTCTCTGTGGCTTCAGGATAAGAAAAATCACTTTAAATAGCTGACAGGTGTTTTCTTTTTGTTTAAATTCAGTTATGGTAAAATATTTGGGGCTCTGGTGCAATGAAAGTGGTCATTGTTTCCAAAAAGAATGTAATGTTGATCCAGTTTTTAATTTTGTGTTCTGTTAAAATATCTAGGTGTCTAGAAAAGGATAAAATCCTGACTCCCTTGAATTAATGGGAAAACTGTTACTGACCTCTTTTGAGCCAAGATTTAATCCAGAGTGTACTAATCTAGGTCCTTTGTCTTTGTGGAATTGTTATTGAGAGGCAAACAGAGATTTGTTATGAACAGAAGTTCTAAAGCTTAAGTAATCTGTTACTAAATGGTGTGCACTGAAATATTATAGTACGCATAGGAGAAACAATTATTATATAAATTCTCATTGGGGTGCAAACTGAGAAGAGTGCTTCCTGTCCCTTCTTTATAGGGTCACATTTTTTCCTTTCATGGTTTTAGGTTCTGGATGATTTTTCCAACTTTTCAAAATGTGTAGGAAGCTAGTTATTTTAGTAGATTCCTGTATATTTTATTAAAATGTATAAACTATTTGTAACTTTTAAATATTCCTTATCAACATCTGGAACTTAAACCCTTAACTTTTTTTTTTTTTTTTTCCTCCTCACCCAGTTACTAGGTAATTTAGTATCGGATTTTGTGGATACCTTCAGACCTACAGCAAGAATAAATTCCATTTGTGGTAAGAGAATGATTTCATGAATGACTTCAAAATAAATTAATTTATTTTGAACTGTTTTGTTTCTTACAGGCTTTTGGGGCATATATTTATCTAAGCAAAATGATTCAGAGCATGTTTCACGTAGTATCTTTACTCTTGTCAGTTCTCAGACTTGCTTCTCTTCAGTTTTTGCTTTGAAGGGGAAAATTCATATTGATGAGATCAAAATATTTTTTTGCTACAAGCTGGTAGTGGAAGCATACTACTCATTACATGGCCATATAGTTTCTAACTACAGTAGGCGTTAAGAAAATCACAGGTTTTCTGTGCTCAAGGATTTGGAGTTAATACGGATCTACTGGTATGTTAGTCACAGAGTGTTTTCTGACTTCAGTTTCCATTGGAGCTTTTGTAGCCGCTCAGCCTTATCGCTGTTGTTGCAGACTCCTGTATGAATGTTTCCTAGCTCATCTGAGTACTGGCTCTCCTTTTCTGTGAAACAAAAACTCACCTTTGTTTATTGCTAGAAATCTGAAGATTAAAATTTGGCTGTTTTAATTGTGGTGCCTGTTGCATTTTTCTTCAAAAAGATAAAAATGTCATCTGTTTGCTTTGAGAATTAAGTAGCTTAGTAACAGCTGTGTTATTTCTTAGGTCTGAGCAAGGTTTATTGCAACTGAGCTTCTTCAGTGCAGAAATTAAGAATGTAAATTCATCTATAATGCTCCAAAGCATTTTGTGTTTCACAGGCATGTAGTAACTCTTCTATTGAAACTGTAGCATAGCTTTTATGCATATGACTCGCAGGGATCACACACAAATTTTTACGAGTCGTGTATGTGTAAATGACCTGTATAGATATGGTTGAAGGGGAGAAAGAAATACTTATTTACTTCTTGTTTTATCTGATAGTAGTATGGCCAATCTGGACAATAGAAGTAATGGAATTTGACCTAAATCTCACTGTCAGTTCAAAGTTGAGGCACCTAAATTTAGATGCTGATACACAGGTGTGCTAGGGTCTCAGTTCAGATGCCTATTTTTAAGTGACTGAAATAAATCCCAGGTGTCTAATCTACACTAACAAGTCTAAATTTACCCTACGAAAAGCTCTTTGTGTGTGGTCATCTGAATCACATTGGCTTATACTGACTGACTGGACTAGATCTCCATTGACTGTAAAAGGTGTACAGATGCTTGTATTTGGCTAGCTCGCTGAACAGAATCCTGCCCACAGTTTGTCTTATAGGGTGAACGAAGGAAAATCGAAAGACTAGATTATATACTTAAATTAGTAATACCATTTTGTTTGTGGAGAGGGTCAGTGTACCAAAATTAAATCTCTAGGTCAAACAATGGCAATGGAACAGTCTTCTGGTAACCTAAAAGGTCACTTTTGGATTAATATTTACAACTACTTTCATTTTCGCGATACCCAGACTGAATAAACGGGAATTTTACTCCTTAAATATTTTATTAGTTGAAAATCAGTTACAAAAATAAAATCAGCCTGAAGCAATCCTACGGTAAAAAACTTTAAACAGTAGAAATTTAAGGAGAGCATAAAAGTGGCTGAGGCTAACTTTTGCGTCAGAATGATTAAACAATAGGCCAGTTTCACTGTTTTAGAATTTATGTTTCATTGCATGTAGGTCGCTGTAGTCTTCTTCCTGTGGTAAATAACTCAGGTGCCATGTGTAACTCATGGAAGCTGGATCCTACAACCCTTCGTTTTCCTTTGAAAGGTCTCTTACCATATGATAAGGTATGCCTTATTAAGCTTCTTAAACATGTTATATTCAATAAATGTGAAACTTTTGTATCATTAGGGGGAAAAAAAAAAAACAGTTTCAACTGTGAATATCTGAGTGTTCCAGCTAGGCTACGATTGAAGATGTAGATGTTTTCACTGTGTTATATATTTCAGTGGTTTCAAGCCATATGGGGAGGACCTTTAAAGTAGTGTGTGGTATAACTGCTGCCCAGAATGCTGAAGAACATGAGATGTTTAATGTGCTTTGTGGGTGTGTGCGTGTGAGAGTGTGAGAGCAGAGAATTGATTGGAAAATTAGTTTAGCAGTGGGGAGATGAAAGAGAATGGGAAGATAATTTCTTCTTTTCTGTGCTCTTTGTTATTCCATAGGAAAGGTAATTTTACAATTCTAACTTATATAAGTTAGCTTATTTAAACTTAAAACTCTGAGTGTGAAATAGTGGTGTACTGAAAGAATGTAAAAGCTGTAAAGGTTCAGGACAAAAATCTGCATTGTCCAGCATCCCATTCCTGGTATCCTAGGTGTCTAAGGAAGGATATAAAGATAGCATATCTAGTGACATATATAGTGTTCACATTCTACAGCCATTATAATTTTGGGTGTTTCCTGGGACAGATTTGGTTTCTGTATGTTTAGTAAACTTTCCTCTTCCAAATATTTGTTCAGTCTCCTCTTGAGCCCGTATAACCTTTTAGCATCCTCAACATCCCTTTAAGGAGTTCTGCATTTCAGCTTCATGTTGCATGAGGAATCAGGTCCTTCTGTTTGTTTTGAACCTAACTTCAGATAATGTTTTTCTTTAAACTGATTCAGCTGTTGGAAGATAAAGTGAGCAGTTGTTCCATATCGACTTTCTTCATGCTACTTAGGATTTTTATGCATCTTGGTCACACGGTTCCTCAGTTGTTTTACTTGGCTTCCTTTGAGTTTCTTGACGGTCTTCCAGTATTTGAGGGCTGTTTCAAAAAGTGTACCATCCTTTTACTGGATGAAGAACATTCTTCTACTTGGTCCCCATAAAATCTGTTCTTAGCTGCGATTATTTCGTCCTTTTGAGTATCAGAGAGCAAAAAGTTTTTCCAGATAATACATATCTGTATAAATTAAACATTCATTCTTACATTGTTTAACTCTGTTAAACGTAAACTCAGTATTAAACATAATCTTGAGGCAATATATGTTTGTATGTGATTGCTTTTTATTTTTTTCAAGGATCTGTTTGAGCCACAGACTGCTTTGTTGAGATATGTGCTGGAACAACCGTATTCAAGGGATATGGTCTGCAATATGCTAGGTCTGAATAAGCAGGTACTGTACTATGCTGTAACACATGATTTAATTCTGCGTAGAATCTGCACTATTCTTTTTCTCTTTTCTTTGCTATAGCTAACTAAGCAAAACAGTTTAGGTCCAGAGAGTGAAATTTTTTTTTTTTTTTTTTATTTATGAGATCATATTAGGTTAATTGGACACTGTTGTTCCTATCATTTGTATATTGCTTTACGAATGTTAAATTAAAAAGTAGAGATTTAAAATATGATTTTTTTTTTGCATTGCTTTTTTTTCCTATAAGGCCAGCCTCAAGTACACCTTTGACAGACAGTAGGAGACTGCTAGCTCAAACATTAAAAATGGTTATTGTTCATTAGTTTTTAAAGCATTGTTGTAGTCTGTTATATTGGCATGTTATAATATTAGAATAGTGAAAAGCTGGGTTTTGTTTTGTTACATTTTTTCTTTTTATATATACCTTAGAATGGGAGGGCTTAGTCTGACTTGGGGATCCTTGAGGCTGGCCTCATAGTCACTGTTTTGTCTTTTCTTTTTTTCTTCCTTTATTTTTGTTCTGTCCTGTCTTGTCCTGCCCATCCTCCAATGCTCTAGACCTTGAACATTGCTCAGGTATGTTCACAACCTTACTGTTGTATTGTGACTAACGATACGCTGGCCGCTTTGTAGCCACTGATTCCAGTTAGAGAATACATGTACAGTCAGGGCTTGAAATTGGCAGGACCGTTAGTCGAGGGCAAATTCTCACTACAAATCTGTAGAGATGTGAGAGATGTAGCGTAAAGCTGACAGTCAGTGGTTCTTCAGTCCTAAAATTTTCATTGAAATGGACTGCTACCATTTCCCTCACCAGTCATAAGAACTTTTACTTTGCTGGAATTTTCGGATGAGGAGAGATTCTTAGTTCAAAATTTCTTTCCTTATGCAGGTGGAAAAACATCCACTGCACTTGATTGTAAAATTGTAAAGCTGTAAATATGTCATTGTTTAAGAAAAAAAAAAAAAAGAAAGAAAAAGCTTTACTAGTGGAATTTTCTTATCATTAGGAAGCCTCTGTAACAAACTTCCCAACAGGCAATTATAATATTCTCCGAGATAGGTGAAAGAAAGGTGATGCTGAATACCATGTGAAAAGTAGTTCCTTAAAATTTGACTGCTTGTTTAAATAAATAAATAAGCGCCTGAGCAAATCAACCAAGTGGACTACTTCTGCTTGAAATTTGAAATTACGGGTATTATATTTACAGTTGATCCCTTGTTACAATAATCAATTCCACACCTACTTTAAAAAACATTGTTTAAGATTTATAAAATAGCGTTGCTGTTTGCAATACTATAGTGAAGGTTGTGTCAGTGTTTCCATTTAAGAAACTTTTTTCAGATTTGTAACTTGACTATAAAATTTACATGATCCTGAAACCTTGTGTATATTTCCCATTGTAAGTGAAATACACCAGTGCTCTTTCTGGATTGCGACAATGTTTTTGAATGCGCAGATTCCTACATCTTAGCAAACAGTACTCTATGTTGTATATGAATCTTTTGTATTTGAGACTTAAAGCAGCTGAAATGTTAAACCTTGGAAATGAGCTGCTAGGTTTAGTGTTGAAATGAGTAGTATTTGTATTCTGTGTCTATTTCTGTGTCTACATTCAGTTAATAGATCAAACTATTCCTCTATGCATCTTGTAGCTGGTAAATAATACAAGATCTAGACAAAAAAAATTGAACTAATTTTATTCTTCTAACTGTGGATAGTCTGTGCTTTCAGGTCAAAAAACATTGATGTTAAAAATGCTGGTTTTTAACTCCTACTTTACGGTCCTCTGAAAGTGATTGAAGGAAATTTAAATGAAATAATGAAATATGTTGAACCATACTTAAAATTTGTTTACCAGTATAGGAATTACTACACAACGTTTCAACCTGACATGAATTTTTATGGCCAAGGAACAAACTTCAGGAATGTAGCTTATAAAGGAAATGCTGACAGAACATGAACTATAGCTGTGGTACTACAATTATACCAGCATAAAGAATTTTGGGCTGTTGAAAATTTGTGAGTTACAAATATAGAGTAAGGTGGTGTAGAGTTATAAAACAGGAAATAATGTTCCATTTAAACATTAATATACTCTGTTTAAAACTGTGGAAAACATTAAAATTTTACTCACTTTTAGGTACAAATTTACTTCATGTTATAGTTGAATTTGTTAATGTAGCCACCTGACAAAAAAATAGTAGCTTTTCAAAAGTTGTGTAACTATATTGTTGCTTTCAGTAAAATGGCTGATAATTTTGTATTTTGTATTTTATTGTTAGAACTGAACTAACCTGCAGAACTGAATTGTCAGTATAATAGAAGACACTTAGAAATGCAAATAGTGCTAAGTTTGTTTCAAAATAAATACAGAAACACCTCAAAGCAATGATCATTATTTGTTTATAATTATTAATTATTTATGTGAAGCCACTTGTATACCCTGTCAACTATTTAAACAGATCCAGTTGCAGGATTAGAGCCTTCATTTGAATCTTTTGGCATCACAAACTACGAATAGTTCAGCCAAATTTGTCCTAGTTCTCAAATATTCTTGAGGATGAACGATGAGATTTTCTAATTCAATCTTAACTAAGCAGATCCGTGTTAGAGATGGCTTGAGGGAACAGTTTTCTGAGTTGTATTAAAAAAAAAAAAAAAGTACAAATCCAGATGTCCTGTTAACATTGCAGAGAGGAGAATGAAGGTAAAATTTGATGTTTGTAGATTCATATGTTCCTTTCAGGATTCTCTTAAGTTTTACTGTGGGATTTTGTGGTGGGACGAGGTTTTCTAATACCTTTATCAAGCATGTGGCTTTAAGTCCAGATGTAATAATACGGACTTCAGAATGTTCCTTTTGTTGGAATCTGGGGATTTTTATTTTTTGGCTGCCGTGTGCTTCTGTGCGGGACAGTACCTCCTCTTGTATACTTGTTTGAACTGATCTATAGGAAGTAGAGATGTAAATTTATTTCATCATGTATGTTATCATGGTTTATGGTTGGACTTGATGATCTTAAGGATCTTTTCCAACCTAAATGATTCTATGATTCTATGTGAATTTACATTCTGCTGTTAGCTGGGGTGATACTCCCAATACTTAATTATCTTTTAAAGAATTTGTTGAAGTTTGTAATAATCTGTTTTTTGGAAGATGATTAACAGTTCAGAGTGTTTTAATACACTGATGCCAAATTAAGATCTGGTTTAGGGATCCTGCAGTTGGTTCTTAAAATTGAGCTTTAGTCATGTGTTAAGGCTATGAAGTCAGTTTGAATGTTTTGGTTTAAATCTTTACCTTCTCTGTATGTTCAGACTTGTGTGAAGAATAAAATGCCATTTTTGCTTGCGTAATTGCAGTCAGGGTTGTATTGCAGTCCTCTGAACAATCAAAAACTTCTTAAATGTTGTTTTTTCTGGGTTGGGGAATATTTGAAAAAGGAGATAATTTTCAGGTGTCTTCTTTCTGTAATGTTATACAAACTTGTAATAATTAGCAGCTGTAGTATTAATGATTTTTGCTCTTTAAACAGTGTATTTGGTTGGTCACCTCCTAAACGAGTAGTGGTGATCTGCAGCTTTGAGTAGGAAATGACCTATCCATACTCTTGTTCAAGTGAATGTGTAGTTGTATTCTCTCCTAGCTACAAACCGGGATAGTTTGCTTGGGGAAGATGTTTATTTCATGTCTGTCAGTGCATTGTGTGAGCAGAATCATTAAGTGAAAGGAATGACATAATGCCGTATTCAAAAATAGACTTTCGTTTCCCTTTTAAAAATAGTGTAGGTTGATGCTGGGAACTTACTATCCAATATTACTAGTATTAGCAAGGCAAAGTACTTAATTTAAGGAGTGTGACTATTTTTTATATATTTCTGACTGTAAGAGTGTGCGTTGAGAACACTTGAGTGCAACTTCCTTGTTGACGCTAACTCCCATTTTTTTTAGTGAGGAAAACCTGAGAATACCAACTGAACTTAGTAGAATCAAACATAATATAAACAACAAGCTTTGAGGTTTTGTGTCTTCGTAGCATACAGTTTTGGAAAATGAAAGTAAGTGGGGGGGCTATAGTTCTGTCTTGTATTAACTACTTCAAGCATTTAACTTGCACATATTGAACTGGACTTTTGGAGACACCATATACTCTTGCAGGGGTCTTGGGCTCTGCAGTTTGGTCTTTTGAATCCATTTTTTAAGTGTAGATATTTCTTAAATGTTTTTGAGCAAAGTATTGTTTGCTTAAAATACTCAAAAACCGTAATAGGTTGCAGCTAGCCTTACTGACTTCTTAAAATACTTTTCTTTTAGGGAACATTTTTAATGCTACCCTCCCTCTGCTACCCACCCTCCCTGCCCCCCCAAAAAAAAACCCAACAAACACCAAAAAAAAAAAACACCAACCCACCAACCAACCAAAAAAAAAAAAAAAAAAGAACAAAACCAAAAAAAAAAAACCCCAAACCAAATTGAAGCTTTGATTCACTTAAAAAAGTACCACTAGTCCATCAGAGGGCTGGTCTCAAGAAATTTTAGTATCAAGTTGTCATGGTAGTGCTTTTTCCCCCCCTGTGTTTCTTTACAGTTTAATAATGTTTTCAATGAGATTATGTGTTTGTCAGATCTTTAAATATTATTTTTAAGGCAAAATGGAGAATATGTATTTATATAACCAAATTACAAAAATTTGCGTAATGTCCTCTTTAGGAAAAAAGCATAGTGGTTTTGAATGCTATATTTTTCCATCTGTAATCCAAAACAGTGTTTGGCGGTTTTTTTGTTGTTTGGTTTTGTTTTGTTTAAGCCATACCAAAACATGAATTCTTACTTATTTGTGAGGGGAATCGGCTCTCACCTATATTTTTAGTCGTCTCAGTATGTACTGAGATGTTCTTTCAGTTAAGAGTAATTAATAAAACAAGGCCTCAATCCTTCACATTCTTACACAGCACAGTGTTTTACTTCTGAGTGCTCCAAAACTATAGATACAAAATTTGTGCAAAAATGTATATTCACTGAAAATACAGACAAAAAAATGCCAGAAAATTAAATTAAGATAAAATCTGAAGCAGTGCTATATTTCTTAAATTGTTCTTAAAGCAATAGAAACATGATTTTCAGAATAAAAGAGTGAATTTATTTTTTTAATTTCCTGACTCCTAAACTTTTCCCAATCTTAGAATTATTCAGAATAATGAAAATTCCTACTGGAAATTCTGGCTTTCTTTTTAACAGTAATATTTTCCTGTTGTATTCCTTGAATAACTTTGTTCTAAATTAATATAGCCTAACATGATTAGGCTTTTGGACATTAACCCAGTGCTTAGCAAACTATTAAATTTCAAGCCCTGTACATAGTAGTTTTGCATGCTGGATTATAAACTAGTCTGTAGTGTTGTCTGTTGCACCCTGCTCTGCTTCATAATTAGTTGCTTTGGGAGGGGGAAAGAAATGAACCACAAAAACCGTGAAGTATTCTCAACTGGTGGTGTTAATAGTGCTCTCTGTAAACCTGTAACATGGTTGATCTGTGATAATGGCATTGCATAATGGAAGAGAAGGTGAAACTGTAATCGATGCTTTCTGTTTTAGTTAGAGGTTTGTGTCGAGCATGCTTCAAGAAAGCACAGCTGGAATTGTAGCTTTCTTCAGTTTTGAGCTGGTGAAGAGCATGCAACAGGGGATGCTGTTCGCTATATTTTGTCAACTTTTCCCATTCTTGTATTTTATTTTTAATTGAAGAGACTCTCTTTTTTTTCATAGCAAAAGACTACCATCGATGAAGGTAGAACAAGCATCTCCTTTCAGCATCTCTCTTTCCTTTTATTATTTCTTTCTTTATTAATTAAAAGGGTCTTTTTAGGCTGCCTGGCTAGTAAGTCAAAGAACTCATCTGAGGCATCCCTAAAATGTTTTATGAGTATTTGGGCGATCTTTTAAAACTTTTTTACATACACCTTTTTTCCTCTAGAAAGTGATACTGCATTTTCACGATTAGCGTTTGAGCAGCTCAGTTCCTTTCCTTTGTATCATTAAAGTAGTAATGTTTTCTTTTTAAGGCTGCATTATGTTACAGGCATTGGGTGTTTAAAAAAAAAAAAGTGAGCATTCCTGAATAGACATTGTAATGAAACAAACAGAGGTTAAGTTATTTCTGAAGTGCTAGCACTGTCTGAAATAAGTTGAATTCCACACAGCTTTTTTCCTTAGTAATAGTATTTTGGACAAGTGTAACTGTATAAATGCAGGATAAAAAAAGGCTGTTGCACTAAAGAACTTGTGATATATGACATTATACTTGATGGTTTTAAATTGAAAATTTGAAATCTGAGTTCCAAATCACCGGTAGTAGGCCTGCTTTACATAAATCTGTACCAACATATGTATCTGAATATGTAATGCATTCCTTACTTGAGCGTTATTCAAAGTCATCAGGAAAGGTGCTTATTTTAAATGATTTCTGTGTTTGCATAGCTTACTGTGGAGATTGTGGAAGTCTAACATCTGAAGTGCTCATCACTATGATATGTAATTTCTGCTCTATTCACTGTGTGTAGAACATACCACTTTTATCAGATTAATTTTCAAGTCTTTTTGATCTTATCTTGTACCAGATGGTGCTGTGTCAGTAGGACAGCACCTAATTATAGGGGTATTCACCAGATGGTAGTTCTGCTCCTAGTTGTAGGTGATCCCAAAATGAGAGTGAAAAAGAGAATAGTCATTGAACACCTATATCGTGTACTGGGATGTTTCCTCTGGGTTTGGTGGTATAATTGATATATCTTTTTCTTTATGGTGATCCTTACTTTTGAAATGTACTTAAGGGAGAAAAGACGAAAGGAAAAAAAAAAACCCAGAACAAACAAAAGAATATCCACCAGTGTGTTAAAAGAATGAACTTTGTTTTCCATGAATGCAAGATTGGAGAAATAACATTCTGCCTGAATTTGTTAAAAAACACAAACAAAACCCCCAGATGTTATTTGTGCATTGATGATCTGTGTTTTGGAACTGAGTAGGGAATTATGTCATGTGTGATAAAATGTAAAAATCATTGTGACCTGTAACATAGTGCAGCTTTAATGCACTGGCTTATCCTTAACTTAAGTTCAGACTTCATTTCATGCTTCCCAGCCTTCTGTCAAAATACTGTACTGTAAGTGCAACTGTACGAGTTCTGAAGTTAATGGCAAGGCTTTTGGAATACTGTATCTGATCTCTGCCTTACAGCACAAGCAGCGCTGCCCTGTGCTGGAGGACCAGCTGGTGGATCTTGTGGTGTATGCCATGGAACGGTCTGAGACTGAAGAGAAGTTTGATGATGGTGGAACCAGTCAGCTTCTGTGGCAGCATCTCTCCAGCCAGCTCATTTTCTTTGTGCTATTTCAGTTTGCAAGTTTTCCTCATATGGTCCTGTCGCTCCATCAAAAGGTAAATTGTTTGTATCGCTCCCACGTGGTAAGAGAGATTTTAAAAACAAAACAAGTTTTAAAAAAAAAAGTCACCCCTGCAAGAAGTACCTTATGTTGTAAGAATTAAATTTTTGCTCATTGTGCTCTACAGAAGTAATTCAGATTCCTAAGTTATGTTGCTGTGAGCTAGGTCTGTTTCTAGTGTATTCAGTTACAGGATGTTGCATTATATTTGCATTCAAAATGTTCTAGTGTCTAGGATAAGGAGTTAAAGTGGCATAATTCAGAAGATGCAGGTACTGTGCTGTTGCATCCAGTTTACAACCAAGCTTCAGAGTGAATGGCCTATTCAGTTTGTGAGCTGAAGAAACATGCCATGTAAATGGATGCAAAAACTTACAGTTTGTTTGTTTAATCAATCTAATCAAAGCAATCTCATCAAAGATCGTTTGTCCAATTACAGTGATAGTGGCAATCACAGTCCAAAGTTGTTATTACTTCCTAATAATAGTTCTGTTAAAACGATACACTTTCTAGTATTTACCCTTTTCTCTGGTGCTCAGTGCCTCTCTCAATTCTAAGGATGGTGGGACCAGTCCTTCATAAGAAAGGAGAGGAGGGGTTACAGTAAGTCAGCACCATCCTGAGCTATTTGCTGAGAGAAAGTATGATGTCGGTGGTAGGATTATAATCCTCACCATAGGATTAGCTTGTGGCTGTTTAGATACAGTTTCTAATGCACTACACATTACTCCATCTTAATTTGTCCACAGTTCCATGTTACATCAAAATTTACTATGTATGTTATGTTTTACTTGTGATGGATTCTAGTTCTCTGCTGTCTTTGGTTTCACTGAAATTAGTTTTACTAGGGTTGCATTCCTTTATTTACTCTTAATGAACCATTGAAAGAATAGGCACTATACAACACAAATCCACAAATCTAATCTAAAACTAAAGCAAGCTAGATAAGCGTAGAGGTTAAGAGTAAAGTACTGATTATTAGAGAATTGCTGTTACAGATAAAGAAATTAAGGAAAAAAGAAGTAAATCTAGATGGGTCCAGATGAAGCAAGCCCACGTTGTTCTAGTTCAGAGACTTTTTTTATAGATAGGGTTAATATAAAACCTGTGACCTGCTGCTAGCAATGGCAATACTGTGCTACAAGGTGACAATTTAAGTCCAATATTTAAGAGTTGCTAATTTTTCAAATCAGCGATCCTCAAGAGCTAAATGTATTTTAAATCTTGCCATTAATTGTTACGACCCTTCCAGAGTCTGTTTCTGTGTTACAACTAATGTACCTGTTTGCCATCTCTCTGAAAACACAGTGTACATTTCTGCCCAAGTCTTGCTCTAAAATTCCCAGTAATCTCTGCTGGAACTGTTTCAGTCTGCCCTTCTACTTTTATAGGAATCTTTGCAGTGATTTTTCTTCTGAATGCAGTATTTGTCTGTTACTGAGTGTTTTTGACAGTTGGCAGGCCGTGGTCTCATTAAAGGAAGAGACCATCTGATGTGGGTGCTACTCCAGTTCATCTCTGGCAGCATCCAGAAGAATGCACTGGCTGACTTCCTCCCAGTTATGAAGCTTTTTGACCTCCTGTATCCTGAGAAAGAAGTAAGTCTTCTCTCTGAAATTAAAAACTTTATTTTTAGTTCGACTTGAGACCTTCATATGTCAGTATTACTATCATTCTGAGTCACTGTTACAGCAGTGTGCTACATAGTTGGAGAGAAATGTTTCATAATTAAATGACAATTTTCAGGATTTCCTAGCTACGTTTTTCCAGTAACCATGTTTGTGCAGTGTTTTTAGGGGTGAAAAAGACTTCTGTTAAGTCCTCTCTTCCTTGACTTTGGTTTGACTAAGGCTTTGAGGAGTTAAAGCACTGATGATACTATTAAAGAATAATGTAGAATTTTATTGTTACATCTGGGCTGTAACAGAATAGTACACTGAGAGACACTTTCAGGTGCAAAAAAATGAAAAGACACTTGAAATTTGTTTTGTATTAATGGTTACTTAAAATTCATTCTGCGGTAGCAAATCAAATCCTAGTCATGCTTTGTACATTCCTCTAGAATTAAGGTTCCTGAGGAAGGGGGAGTTAGGGTAAGTTCTTAAACTTCCATCATAACAGCATTGTCAGCATGAAGTCCTGATTCCTTGCTCTTATCATAGTGCCTTCTATTTTGGGTCAGTGGATATGTTAACACAAATGTGTGGTGCACTGAACTGATATGTAGCAATTTTTCCCGCTCTAAGTTTGGACACACAGAAATTCTTCAGTATAATTTGTTTCATGAACTCGCAATTGCTTTTGTCAGCACAAAATATGGGAAGAGTGGTAGGACTGTTTACTGTAGTGATAGGCTTTGAGTTACACTTCTTTAAAGTGTTTTTGGTACTAGGGCATTTTGGAGGATTTAATTTCACAAGCAGTTTAAATGTTATCTATAGTTATTGCTCTTAAGAGGATCTGTCTTGCGATCCCCTTGTTTATGTGTTGCTGCTGTCTCACTTATGCTGTCAGTGGTGCTTGTGCAGTAGTGACTGTACCAAAGGGAAAGAAATGTGGATATTGGCAAAAGAAGGGAGGCAGAGTGCCTTTTCCAATGGCAGTAATATACCTGAGTCTGTAGCGAAAACCTTTTGAATTTTGGAGTATATCTGTTCCTTTTCATAGGAAATGTATTAATCTTTAAGTATAGTGGTGGTGCTAGACAAGTTAGATTTTTCAGAAAATGTTGGTGAAGCACTGAGTACCTACTATGGAAGCACATACCATAACTGATTTTGGAATAATATGTAAGTGTGAGGCTGAGAGTAAAAGTATATGCTTTGTAATTATATATGTCTTGAATTTGTATACTCTAAGCATGAACTTTCATTTGCTGACATCTTAGATTATTTGATTTGGATTTTTTTTCAAAATAGTTACTGAAGTCTGGGTCTTTTCCAGAGTCTTGATTTTAAAATTGCATATACAGATGAGAGTAGACTGCATTCTGTAAAAATGTTGCTTATGGTGTCGCAACTCAGAAAAAGAAAAACTTGACCTTGTGAATGCTGGCTGTCTAATTTCGTTTTCTGTATGTTAATACATGCAATATGTCACATTCGTGTGTTCTTTCTTTAGTGTATTCCTGTGCCTGATATCAACAAACCCCAGTCAACTCATGCTTTTGCAATGACCTGTATTTGGATTCATCTGAATCGGAAGGCCCATAGTGACAACTCCAAGTTACAGATTCCCATTCCTCATTCTCTTAAACTTCACCATGAGTGAGTTTTGGGGGTTTTGTTATGTTTTGGTTTGTCTCTAGATGTAATGGAATAGGAAGCTCCAAGTCTGTTTTCAAAATGTATTGTGTGATGGAATGCTGTATAAGGGTTATCAAAGGAATGAACTCAAAATATTTCATAAAAAGTGAAATGCTGTTATCATACAGCTAATAGAAATAATATATTACATCTCAGATTAATAAATCTTTTTTTACTGATGGAGAATCTGAAAGCAAATTGACCATTTTGTTTTATTATACTGTGGTTTGGAAAGTGTGGATAAGCAGTACATTGGGTTAAGTTTTGTCTGGAAAGGTGATTTTTAAAGGATATTATTCTCCTAAGGTGTTTCTCTGATACAGGAAAATCGTAACACAGTGAAGCTGTGGCATAAGATGTAGTCATTTTGATGTGGTGCAATTAAGAAATATTCTGTTTTTTTCTGCTGTTTCAGAATGGATTTTTGACTGTGATTATTGTGACTGTAATCCTGGAATGTATGTGTGTTCTTCTGCTTGTTTCTTTTTACGTAATGTTTAATCTCTTTGGCATACAGGTTTTTGCAACAAAGTTTAAGAAATAAAAGCTTACAGATGAATGATTACAAGATTGCCTTGTTGTGCAATGCATATTCGACCAATTCAGAGTGTTTCACCTTGCCAATGGGTGTACTAGTAGAGACTATTTATGGAAACGGCAACATGAGGACACCTCTTCCAGGGACTAACTGCATGGCATCAGGGTCTATTACCCCATTGCCAATGAACCTCTTGGACTCACTAACAGTTCATGCCAAAATGAGGTACAGTATGCAGCTAGGTTTTTTTTTTTAACCTGTAAATCTGTGTGTAACTAATCATCAGGAGAGCTTTCCTATGTCTGGACATGTCATGTATAGGTCTGTTTATTTACTTAATAAATTTCTTAATTTTCAAATCCTTGTTTCTGATTGAAAAATACTTTCTTTCTTTCTTTCCTCAGTCTGATCCATAGCATAGCTACAAGGGTAATTAAGTTGGCTCATGCAAAATCTAGTGTGGCCTTGGCTCCTGCTCTTGTGGAAACCTATAGTCGCCTGTTGGTTTATATGGAAATAGAGTCCTTGGGCATCAAAGGCTTTATCAGTAAGAAAGAAAAGTTTTTTGTTCTTTTTTTTTCCCCCTTCCTTTTGTTCAGTAGCATTTTCTTTTAATGGCAATTAGAGACCATAGTAAAAATTAAAATCTAATGATGCAGCATGTCGAATACATGTATACATTATCTTAATATAAAAGAAACAGTTGTCCTAGCGCTGCAGTCAATTTCACGTGAGTGTGCTGCTGTCCCTTATGCCATCATCTGTACGGTCAGGACCTTCCTACTTATGCTGCATTGTGCAAAAAGATATTTAATATAAAATCGTAAGCAAAGTTACGTAATTAGATGCAAATGATAATTGCACTCATTAAAACAATTTGCATGTCTGCTGTGTAAGTTCATTCAAAAGACTATTGAGCTCTGCACATTTACAGCATCTTCAGACATTGCTTGCACGTGCCCTCTTTTGAGGTAATACAATCTTCAAATCAAATTGACTTGCAGCCTAATATAGCCCTCTATCCACAGTGTACTTGATAGTTGTGTTTTAAAGTGTAATCACTTGGAAAACTTACTTTACAAACTCTTTTTCATAAGGTCAGCTCCTGCCAACAGTGTTCAAATCTCACGCGTGGGGAATTTTGCACACTCTGCTAGAAATGTTTAGCTATCGGATGCATCACATCCAGCCTCATTACAGAGTCCAGCTGCTCAGCCATCTTCATTCCTTGGCTGCTGTGCCGCAGACTAATCAGAACCAGCTTCATCTGTGGTGAGTGACGGTTACCATATTTAACAGTAATCTCGGATTCCTCCTTCATCATGTGTTGAAAGCTGTGTGAGAACTATGTTTAAATGGGACATAAGTACTTTCCAGTCTTAGTTCTGTAGCTAAATTGTTTTGTGGTATCTCAGCAGGTCGTGTTTCAGAAGTGCAGTTAGATGTTTGTACTAGTAATCCGCAGAGTTGCATGAGGCAGCCTTGTGCACAGACATGGCAGCAGCGTCATGGGTCGAAACACGGGAACGTGCACCAGAACTGTCATGTCAGGAAGTGTTGGAAAACTGTTGAGCTTCTTGCACTGGAGATAAAGGGCAATGCCCGCTACTTGTATTCGTGGCAATTGGCTTGTCTGCCAGTGGGACTGCTTGCTTACTCCTGTGGAGGATGTTTAATTCCATTACAAGAGTTAAGTTGCATCCACTTAATTCTTTAGTGAAGGCAATTTTCAGTCAGATCAGAGAAATAATCTGATTCATCCTGCAGCTGTAAAGGAGTTGGTGCAAAGCTATGGTGGTTGTACCTGAAGCCAAGTGGAGAAAAACATGTCACTTCCGTCGTATGGTGTGTGTCTTATATCAGTGTAAACCACACATAAAACAATGACTAATTTGGATACAAGAAAGGTGGAAAAGCTGGCTGAAGAAGCTCTTGAGTTGATATGCAGATAATTCTAGGGAAAAACTTTGAGTTTAACTTAATGCTGACAAAGTTGAAGGATATGAGATTCAGCTTCTATGTAGAATCTGGGGTTTGTTGTAGAAAAGTTGGGGGAAAG
>NW_009609036.1:23243-40309 GCF_000690535.1 Cariama cristata
AGAGTAGAATGCTTCTTGTGGGGCTATGTGAAGGAGACAGAGCAACCTCACTATTATTATGTCACATCAAGGAAGTCTACTTACACAGTAATTTCTTAGTCCAGATGGAAATTGCTCAATTGGTTATCCTTTGTCAAAAATAAAGACAAAAAAGTGAAGACAAGTTTCTCATTAAACTCAAGGTCTTGTTCTTTTTATTCACCTAAATCTTGTTTTGTCATGTTAGTCTGTGAAATAGGGATGTTAGTCAGTCAGTTTTGATAAGCGCTGCATGCAACTAGATTGGAGTAAACTAACCTATGGCTTTGGCGTTTCAAATGTTAGTGTCTTTTAAATTATTTCAAGCCACCTGGTGTGAAAAGTGCTTCCAACTAGAGCACTGGAAAATAAAGTGCTTTTAATCAAAAGCAGTACTTCCTCATTTCTTTAATAGGGACAATTTAGTGCTGTCTGCTTCAAGGTGATAGTTAGCTTTGAAACATCCCATGCATTATTCATGCCTTTTTATTCTGTTTTTGCATATATTTATTTATCTATGTATCCTTGTTTAGATGAAGATGTTCAAAAGATAACAAAGGGGAGGGGCAGGCTCTAAATCAGAGAGACTTCAGGCTCTTTCAGAGGCTCTGCACCTGGAATTTTCACTAAATCAACTTTTGAGAGCTTTATTTGAAAATAAAGTACTTAAATGGTTGATAAAAAATTTATTAAATAGTGGAAAAAGCAAACTTTTCCAAAAGGTTGACTTCGTCACTTTCAAAACAAATGTTTCTGTATTATTTGAAGCAGAAAACAGAGGAAAAATAGGTATTTTTGGAATCTTAGAAGCAGTAGTATAAGCATTATTTGCTAACTGGACTGTTTCCTTCTTTCAGTGTTGAAAGTACTGCTCTAAGGCTAATCACAGCTTTAGGCAGCTCGGAAGTCCAACCACAGTTTACACGATTCCTCAGTGATCCCAAAACAGTTCTTTCAGCAGAATCAGAAGAACTCAACAGGGCCTTGATCTTAACTCTAGCAAGGGCAACACATGTGACAGGTAATAGTAGTACTGTGAGATCACATCTAAGTGAAAGCTGTAGTCAAGCCATTTCTCTAAAATACTGTTTAATAGAATATCATGGAAATGACTCAGTCATAAAACATACCCCAAACACTTTTGGTTTTGAAAAAAGTATAATTTTAATTTCCTACTACTTGTTTTTAGGCAAAAAGCTATTAAAGCAGTAGTGAAATCAGACATTGTGTAGAAGTTTATTTTTATACAGAGATGCAGTGTGACTAGGTTTTTTTTACTGTTTCAGTTTCATTATTTTAAATTTAAATGTTTGGATTGATGACTGATACATGCCATTAAAAAAAAAAATAATGGAATGTTCACAGCAAGTATGTTGCTCATGTGGAAGCCACTCCCTCTACAGCTTACCTTTAAGAAAAAGTGGTGTGTGTTTTGGGATTACTTTCTTGGGGAAGGGAGAGGGGAAGCTTTTATTGTGTGTTTCATTGTTTTAGCAATGTGCAATGACATGGGTCAGGTTTTTGTTAGCTTTGAGGGGAATGTTTTCTCTCTCTCTCTCCTTTTTTAATGATTCTAGTCTGGAGACTTGCTGGAGGGTTAGAACAACTGATTTCACAAAAACTGGTGGAGGTTATTTGAAAGGAAAGGGGTTTAGGTTTTTTTATTTTTTAACCTTTGCTCAACCTTTAATGTCAAATCAACACTGGGATTGGGAGTATGAGGCTTACTTTTTATTTCTACAGCTTAATTGGGAAAGGTACTGCTGAGTAGCCTTTTCAAAGCAATATAAAATGGCATCTGGCAATTTCGTCATTATCTTCCTCAGGATTTTTATTTAAATCTAATCAGTTAATCAGCAAAAGCTTGTCTTACTGACATTACAGCAAATTAAATAAAAAATGTTAAAATCATGATTGCTTTATTTCTAGATCAAAACCTAAAAATAATTTTTTTCTTGTTAATAGCATAAAAAAGATAATACTCAGCTTGTTCTAGAGAGTAAGTAAGATTCAAAGAAAGGGGACGAGAGAAGTTGGCCAAAAAGGAAACTCTGTTGAACTAGCAAAGCCTTGATGCATGTGATTACAGAAGGAATATCAATAAGAAATGGTTTTTTGTATGAAATTCTAATATCATCAATCCGTTTTCTAGACTTTTTCACAGGCTCTGATTCAATTCAGGGAACTTGGTGCAAGGATATATTGCAGACTATCATGAGTTTTACTCCACATAACTGGGCATCACATACACTAAGCTGTTTTCCAGCTCCTCTGCAGGTAATAGTTTCAAACTGATGATTTTATAATTGCAAATTCAGAGAATTTACTCTCCTAACAAGATCCTTTGCCTTTTGCTAGTTAGTGAGATTCTTCCCCTGTCCATTCTACATTAATCTCAAGTCCCTAAAGAATGCAACATGATTGTAACATTGCTATTTCTTCAGAAATGCATTAGCTTCTCCTGGAGTATTCTAAGGCCAAGTTTGGCCAACTGATATGTCCAGTGGAAGCTAAATCAGATCTTTTAAAAATTAAAAAAAGAGAAGCCTTTTTTCATGTGGCAGTTTGTCATGTAACTTTGTAGTGACAAAACAGTCACTGTGGTGTCACAGTGAAGCAATCCTAGTAGGTTTGTATTGTAAAAGGAAGTAGGCACTCATAGGGTGCTGAGTCAGGCAAAAGTTTGCCTGTTCACATGTTTTATTCTAGGCTGTTAGTCACAGCAAAGCCTACTTTATTTCAGGTATTCTTCAAGCAGAATAACGTACCTCAGGAAAGCCGTTTTAACTTGAAGAAGAATGTGGAAGAAGAATACCGAAAGTGGAAGTCTTTGACCAATGAGAATGATATAATTGCACACTTTTCTGTGCAAGGTTCATCCCCACTTTTCCTTTGTCTCCTATGGAAGATGTTGTTAGAGACTGATCACATTAATCAAATTGGCTACAGGTGAGCTTCAAAGATGTGCTATTTCAAAGTTATTACAGCAGCATTCTCAGTTCTGAGGACATAGGCCTTGTGCATTAACAGCTTGATTTGTATTCTTTTATTAATTCAGAGCATGGGAAAAAAGGGGTGGAGCTAGGTATTAGCAAGCATGTCATAATATTTGTGCAGTGTTTAAGATCGGTTACACCATGCAGTGATCTGCAATGCCTATTCTTCCTGGTAAGAGATGAGGATGTGAGGTATTTGAGTTAAACCGTTTACTTGTAATGACAGTGTTTCAGGCAATCTGAAATAGTAAACAAAATATAAAGCATTTATTTACTTAGCCTTTATATATGAGTAAAGGCTAAATATTTTTTTAAAAAACAAATGTTGAATTAAGATGAAAATTTCATATACAAGGAGTAGTCCTACAATTTATTTTTTTTAACTTTTTCTCGGTAGTAACAGCACCAGCTCCAGCTGTGACAGGTAGATTCTTTCTTTTCAGTCCTTGTTAGGTCTGTTGAGACAATTAATCTTTATGATAGCATGTGTTACTCTTCTGTGCAATGAGAAAATACCAGTGTTTTAATGCTATGGTTATATTAAAATAGATACTGCAGGAAAATAAAGTTGAGTTGCAGAAGATTGTGCTAAGGGGTATATAATTAAAAATGCGTAACTAAAACGTGGGTTCTGGATGGAATACTACCCATGAGAATTGGTGAACTTGAAGTATTTCTTCTGATTAGTATCCAGACTTTGGAATTCTGTTGCTGTAAGGTATTTTTTGCTTTGCTTTGGGGTTTTCTTCAGTTCATTTAATAAAGGAAGTGCTTTTGTCTTTTTTAAGACAATTGCATTAAAATCATAGAATCATTGTGGTTGGAAGAGATGTCAAAGATCATGAAGCCCAACCGTATATACCCTATGCCACCATGCCTGCTAAACCCACTAAACCATGTCTTGAAGTGCCACATCTAAACGTTTTTTGAACACCTCCAGGGATGGTGACTCCACCACCTCCCTGGGGAGCCCGTTCCAATGCCTAACGACTCTTACAGTGAAGAAGTTCTTTCTAATGTTCAGCCTGAACCTCCCCTGGCACAACTTGAGACAGTGTACTCTGCACTGACTCTTGTAAAATAGACCAGTTAAAAATGTATTAAGAACAGTAACAGTTGCTTGATACTTTCTTCTTTTTTCCTCCCACCCCCCCTTTCTTTTCTTCTTCCCTGCTAGAGTGTTAGAAAGAATTGGGGCCAGAGCTCTGGTGGCACATGTCAGGACATTTGCAGATTTCTTGGTGTATGAATTCTCTACCTCTGCAGGAGGCCAGCAGCTCAATAAATGTATTGAGATTCTCAATGACATGGTGTGGAAATACAACATTGTAACACTGGATAGGTTGATACTGTGTTTGGTAAGTATTGCTTTAGAAGGTAAGATGCCATTTCTTCACGTGGAGTCTGCTTTCTGAGTGACTTTTGTAGGAGCAATCTTTTTAAAAATGCATTGATTTTAAATAGTAACTATTTGCTAACCCAATAATCAAGTAAAATAATAGATTACTTCTGTAAGCGACATAAAACTCAAAGTCTTACAGTTCTCCGAATCTTCAGGGGAAGCTTTTCTTGGTTATTTAATGGCAACCATTGAATTGGTATTATTAAATGTTGTTATTAGTGCTTTGGGTCTCTGATCTCAGAGCTGTGCAATTATTTCTGCAGCCTGAAAAGGCAGAAGGTGTATGGCATGCCATGATTCAGGAGCAAATGGAAAATCTTGTACCCATTAGAGTATACTTTCCTTGCTTAGAATTCAGCCTGTTTCATCAGACAAGTAAGAGAGAAATGGCATTCTCAATCTTTGCAGGTTATCCTACAAAATAAAGCAGAACTCACCTACAGAGAATTGAATTTTCCTTCAGTAATTATATTTTAAAATCTCATCTTAATGTAAAGCTGGCTGTTTGAATTTTAGTTTGGTTTTCAAACTGAAGTCCAAACATGTCAGTGGCCCAAAGTTTGAAGCAATCTTTACTTTCATTAATGTTAATTGATTTCAATAAGAACTGACAGCTAAAAGACAGCTAGAATTCTTGGAGAATGTACTATCAGTGGGGAGTTCGTAAGACTTTCTACCTATGGAATAAAAAACGTGGTGGGTACTTTTCACAGGAGGTGATTGAACCTGCCTCTGTTCTGTGTCTTTGCTTGATAAACAGAGTTGAAAGACTGTATGTTCAATGTGAATTTGTGTGCAGATGTACCTGATGTGCAGCCAAATTTGCTAGCCAGTGTTTAGGGGTTATAAAGCAGACAGCAGTGTCAAAGGTAATTCCATGTTTTCTGATGCATTTTGTTTAAGGCTATGCGTAGTCATGAAGGAAATGAAGCTCAAGTCTGTTACTTCATAATTCAACTACTCTTACTGAAGCCCAATGATTTCAGAAACAGAGTGAGTGATTTTGTGAAGGAGAATTCTCCGGAGCACTGGCTGCAGAATGACTGGCATACCAAGCATATGAGTTATCACAAGGTATCAAAGCTAATAAAATTGTTTTTATTGTAATACTTTCTGTGGAGTTGAGATCAGTCAGAGAGTCTTTTGTCTTGTAAATGACAGGACAGCTCTTTCAATTTTTGGAATTACTTAGTAAGTTGTAATTTATTTGGGCTAGTATAAAAAAAACCCCATTATGTAATAATGTTAAAATTATAACGCAGTGATATTCAGAGACAGAAGCAGCTGAAGAGTTGGTTGGAGATTCATTCTTCCTCATCTAAATCAAATAATTTTAAAATCTTGGTTTTACTGAAATTCATTTAGAACAGGGTTTTTGTGCATCAGGGAGAAAGTATTTCCTTCTGGTGTTCTATGACTATAATAATAGTTAAACCTATGTTTTCTCCTAATTATTAAAGAAGCTTCCATCTCCTGTGTGGCAAGAACATGATATCCTGATATGTTAGGGAAGAGAATTGCTGAGATTTTAATGCTGCTGTAAAAGTAGTGGCTTCTGCTGGCTAGAAAAGGATGTACCAGTGGAGTGTTCTGTCAAATGATAAATCAACACTGAAGTGAAATAGATACAAGCAAACTCTGGTGTAACTAAACCCATACAACCTAGTTCTGATCCAGAGCTATTTAGTCTGTATTCGCTCTCTGTTTTAGCAGTACACTGTCTTTAACAGTGCCTAAAAGTGTAAGGGTGGCAAGGAAGCAAATTACGTTAGTCTGGGAAGTGCTCTGACATGGCTGCACAGTTATTACACGTGATCTGGCATATAGAAATTTCAGTCATGGGTAAAACACTATAAGCTCAGCCGTCAGCTGTACTTGTCTTGTATTTGAGTACACTCCAGTTCTTTCCTAGGGAGTTATTACATGCATATTATTTCTAGTATTCTGATTCTGTATATGATGCAGAAACTTTCAGTAGTGCTGATTTCCCCTAGGTTTTCTCCCTAGGTACATGTAAGCACTGGCTGCTTTCAGCTTTGCCTTGGAATGCTTAATGTTCTCTTGTGTCCACTTTGAGTGGTGGTGAAACTTTGTTTTGTTTTATTTTTTCTGAAGAAGTTGTTACCTACTAGTCTAATAACTAAATAATTTCACTCAGAGTTGGATTTTCTTCAGTAAGTTTTACAGTGAAATCATCTCACTGCATTCATATGTGATAATGAGGGTTATGAAGTGTCTTTTTAAAGCAATGTAGATTCTGAATGTTTAATGCACTGCTTTTAAGGAAAGAGCTTTTGATTTTGTCGGATTTCTTTCCCTCCAGAAATACCCTGAAAAGCTGTATTTTGAAGGCTTGGCAGAGCAAGTCAATCCCCCAGTTCAGATCCAGCCCCAGTACCTACCAATTTATTTTGGAAATGTATGCCTGCGCTTTCTGCCAGTGTTTGACATTGTAATCCATAGATTTCTGGAATTGCTTCCAGTGTCCAAATCACTAGAAACTTTATTGGATCATCTGGGAGGTTTATACAAATTCCATGGTAAGTTATCTGTGAATACAGACTTTTATTCCTGTTGTGATCATTCTATTCTCCTTCAACTCATTCATTCATAATTTTAATCTACTAGCACAGCAGGGTTTTAATCCTTTCGTATTCTGTAAGCCCTGTCTACATTTCCACAGAGAAGTACAGTCCCTGTTAAGTGAATTTCAGCCTACTAACAGTGAACTTGCTTTTATTCAGGTAGCTCTTGCGAATTCATGCTTCCTTCACACCTTTCCCTTTCATTCCCTTCTAGTAGTAAGTACTTGGACCTGTGTCCAAACAAACTTTCTGTTACCAAGACTGAAACAACTAAAAAGCAGTTCCTCCATCTATCCTTGCTTAAGATTCAAATAGCTTAACCTGATTTTTTTAAACACTTTTATAACAACTTTTTGTATAGATGTCATTGCTATGTTATGCCCAGACAATTTACAATATTCTTTCTTTACTGAGACTTCATATCTGGATTCTTCCTATTTAATACCTTTTATACGAAAGGATGGTTTAGATAGTTTACTTACAAATACATTAGTATTATCATGAAGTATGAACTATTAGTAATACTGACTGTCTTTGTTTGACTTCAGCCCTTCTGCACACATATTAAAATGTATATACAAGACAAAGGAAAATCAGTGGTTTAGAGTATAATAAAATAAAGAACATGAATAAATTCCATATGCGCTGTTTTTAAATACATACAGCTTAGTCTTGTAGAGCTCTTGATTTTAATTTTATGTTTGCCACCATAAACATAATAGTGATGCTAGAAGTTATTTCTGGTTTTTGTTGTTTTCCTTGTCTTCTTGGCAGACCGTCCAGTGACTTACCTGTACAACACTCTTCACTATTACGAGGGGCATCTCAGAGAGCGCCCAAACCTCAAGAGAAAACTTGTTCATGCCATAATTGGCTCTCTCAAAGATAATCGCCCACTAGGCTGGTGTCTAAGTGATACTTACCTCAAATGTGCCATGAATCCCCGAGAAGACAATCCATGGATTCCTGATGATACTTACTATTGCAAGCTCATTGGCAGACTAGTAGACAATATCCTTCTTAAAGTTTGCATTAAGTAAGCTATGCCAATGTCTTACAGCTTCATTTCATCAAAATATAAACTTCAATTTCTGTCTATTCACATATGAAATAATGCGTGGAGTCTTTATTTAGCTGCATATATCAGTCTAAATTTGTTTTAGATTACTTCAGTGTACTTTTTAAAATTTTTCTACACAGGGACTGTGCTGCCCTAGTGAAAACATCTTGAAAGATAGAGTGAAAAAAAAAATACAATACAACTGTATAAATATTTCACTGTTTAATGCATCACTTATAAGTACAAATACAGCTGTTTGTGCATTCTGAGTTGAATTCTAATTGCCACATAAAATCAGCTTGATACAAAGCATGAGTATTTAAAAAAATTTAGAAAATGAGGTTACTTTTTTTTAATGCCATTGTCAGTATTACCAAGGATAAAATATTATAAGCAGTATCAAATTTAAGATGGTATATAACTAGTTGTGTCTAGTTGAAGATCGGTCATGTGCTGTTAGCAACGGCTGAGTATGTGACTTTTAGGAGGGAAAAACTAGAAGTTATATTTTTAATAGAAACCTACATTTTCTTAATTGCTGCCTCTTACTAGTTTTTGCAATTATGACTACAGCTGATTTAAATTTCTGTACAAATAGCTGGTGAACTCATGCAGCTATGTTCTAGAGAATAGCGCTAGTGGAATCTTCCTGGAAGTTGTCTTCTTTCTGGGTCAACTTTACAGGAGTTGACCAGTTTTTTGGATGTGTCTTCCTTCACTGCTTTTCCCAAACTTGCATTTCTTTTGTGTTTAACTTGAAAGAAGTTTATTAGGTGTCTCTAAAGAAAGCTAAAATTATATAAACCCTGTGTTCGGAGATCTTTTCTATATGTAACTGCAATGACTGGTCTCAGTTGGGAAAGTGGAATATTTTCAGAGACTAAGCAGGTGCTCACTTTGCATAAACTGTCACCCTAGAAGTCTGCTAGAAGATCTTATACGAAGGCAAATTAATGGTTTCAGATTATGCAGAGTAGAAAATTCTCATTATTTTCATTTTCTTGTCTTGGAAGCAGATGGTGAATGAGATGGTTGGTGTTGTTTTGTTCCACCTCTTAATCAGGGAAATTTATCCTATGACCATGTGTGTTTAGTATATTTATAGCTATGTATTCATGCAATCCTTCAGTGATTGAGTATCATTGCTTTATGTTCATACTTTTGTCCATATGTCTTATTTTTATGAAATGTGGCTGTTTTATTTGTTCTCAGTAACTGACCTTTCAATTCAATTCAATTTGACTTAGTATGTATGGTATATACATATATTTTTAAGCAGTGTGCTGCTTATGCTCGTCTGTGTTCGGGCACCTTTTTTTTTCCTTAATCCTTGTCACCTATGGCAGGCAAATCGCCTGGTCCATTTCCAAATTGTGACTGGAGATTCAACGAGTTTCCTAACCCAGCTGCCCATGCTCTCCATGTTACCTGTGTTGAGCTCATGGCTCTGGCTGTTCCAGGGAAGGATGTGGGCAATGCACTACTGAACGTTGTGCTGAAGAGGTATGTTGGCTCTCTGAAACTGTGTTCTGCAATATATAATACGTAATTAGAGATTGCTAAGGTAGTTTGTGATACTAACTTTCTTAGGTTTTTATAATTTTTTTTATTAAGTATAAATACTTTAAGTTTTATGTATAAAGTATTTTTGGAGGACAAGGCTATAGGAATCAAGCAGAAAAATCACGTGTTGGATTTCTGTGCTGTAGTGGATTGTGTGTGCTTCAAGAACAGTTGATTCAGCATGATCCTCTTAAAAGATAGAAGGAAGACCTCGCACAGGCTAAGAACTTACCCAGTGGGTTCAGTGGCAGAGAGGCTGGAAGAAGTCTGTTGTTCTTTCAGCTGTGCTGGGAGGAGGACATTTCATCAGTTAATATCACAGCATCTTTGAATGCAAAGAAAGGGGCAGGAAGCGTTGTCAGGACTCTGAATCCTCCTGATGCTAATGTTAAATCAGAGGTACTTTGAAACAGTGGTGTACCAAGGCTAGCCTTTTGTCGTGATGCATTAAGTTTGACCCATAGATCTGTTTCTTTCTCAGCCACTGTGAAAAGAACTGGAGTGAAAGAAAGGACCTAGTATTCTTGCAGTGATTCAGGTGCCACCTTTGAGCAATGATAAACTGAAATGATTCGATTTCAGCCTTATTGAGCTTAGTAATGTATTATTGTTAGTTCTGTTTGGGGCACATGGAGGGAAGGAGTCAATAAAGGCACAAGCAACCCTTAAGCACTGAAACCTATTCAGTAGGAAGAATAGTGTGATAACAGCCTTTGAAGAAAACATGCTACTAGTGCAAAATCATACCTGAACGAAGTTTTGCAAGCAACATCACAATGGTATTTGTACCATCTGTTGGCTATCCTAAATACCTCTATGATTTTTTATAGTTTTATAATTCAACTTGAGAAATATTCTTTGCATAAGTACACCTTGTGTGTAGGTGCACCAGAGACACAAATTGCAATTGTGAATTTCTGAGCTTTAGGTTTTTTTTTACTTTGTCTCTAGTCAACCCCTGGTGCCAAGAGAGAATATCACAGCATGGATGAATGCAATTGGACTAATTATCACAGCCTTACCAGTGAGTCAATATGTTGTATTTTAAAATAAAAAAATGTCTTCTTCTGTGTAAGGTTTATCATTTTTCTATAATATGTCCTAAAAACTTACAGCCAACATCTGTAGATTCACAGAGGGCTATTCAGAAGGCTGCTTGCATGTTTGAGAAACATCTGCTCCTGCAGCATGGAAAAATTGACCAGGTTTTCTGTTTTTC
Organism: Cariama cristata; assembly: GCF_000690535.1. NCBI lineage: Eukaryota > Metazoa > Chordata > Aves > Cariamiformes > Cariamidae > Cariama > Cariama cristata. The sequence goes on from NW_009609036.1 coordinate 34,087, forward strand.
TACTGTGTTTTGAGGATATGATCAGAAGAAGTAAATCACTCCTATTTAAAAACATAGTTAAATGCCATGTGTGTAGTATCGAGAACTGGAGCTATGAAATAAGATCTATAAAGGTTCTGATGCAAAGCTAATTTCATATTAATGCTTGCACTTGCACATCCTGTAGCTCTTAAACCATGTAAATGAGATGTGCCTAAGACTGCAAAAGCAAATGTGTGCAGTACTAGAGTAAGCATATCGGTAGAAACTTTGATCTTTCAAATATAATGACTCTTGGTACCTGACCAGGACTGCCTGAATAATTTTGATCCTCCTTACCTGTTGCTTATAAGTGCAACAGTTATCCTTTCCTTGCGACTTCTTTTCCGCCACAAAATGGTTCGTTTTCTTGGAAGAAAGCCAACGTGGATTTAATCCTTATTATTTTTATAATGCTTCTTATTTATTCTTCCTGTTCCCTCTCCTTGCATCTTCCATTTACATTTTTTTACTTTTGCACCATTTTTTTGTTTCCTGTTTCCATCTTGGATTTTTTGACTGTTTGTACCTGCACTCAGAAAGTTCTCAGTCTCTCTCCATTAAGACTTTTTGCCTCTACTCTGCTTCTTTTGGAGACTTTTATATTAGCTAAGTAAGTAATTAAATTCATGAAATATATCTTGATAATGCCACACCCTCGAGTGTGCCACATCCACTAACATGAATGCTTTCTGTATTATGCTGCTTATTTTTCATGTTTGTCAGAGAGGGTTATAAACTACCATGTAGTTGAAAACATTTTAGAAATGCAAAAACAGTAGGAAGAGTTGAGGAAGCATTGTCTTAGATTGTGTTCTGTTCAGAAGCAATTCTGACTTTTTGTTTTTTCCAGGAGCCATACTGGATTGTTCTCCATGATCGCATTGTGAGCGTTATCAACAGTCCCAGCTTGACGTCAGAGACGGAGTGGGTTGGTTACCCATTCCAACTGTTTGACTTCACAGCATGTCACCAGTCTTATTCTGAGATGAGTTGTAGCTACACTTTGGCTTTGGCACATGCTGTCTGGCATCATTCTAGCATTGGACAGCTTTCTCTCATTCCTAAGTAGGTGTAATGATACTTTATGATTTAATTTGTCTTTTAAATTCCATGCATATTGTAGATAAAGCTGTACCTGTAACACTTACACCAGCAAATAGGTACAGGGGAGCTCCAAAACTCACCAGATAGATCACAAGTTTTTTTCCAGCTCCCTCTTCCACTGACGTAGTTCTTGTTATCTGTAAGCTTCGGGATAATGTAGTTCTTGTTATCTGTAAGCTGTCTGTAAGCTTATCTGTAAGCTTCACATCTAAAGTGTGACTGCCTTTATTGAGCCTTTTTTATCTTGATTAGCTTTTATGCTTTTATTAATTTAAATTTTTCTTAAACCTTTGACTGTAGCATATTTCTAAAGCATCAACTGTGATCAGTGAATGTATCCTTAATTCTGGCAGGTACCCTCTACTGCAAGTTGAGATGCTTGTCTGACTGAAGGATGTGGTAGTGGTCCACTTAATCATTAAAACAAGTAAAAAATACCACTGCATTAAAAAGTTGATTAGACTTTCCCCAGTGCCGTGTTAATGAGAGAACTAACAGGCTTTACTTACTAAGTCTTAAAATATTGAACAAAAGTGAAGGTGCTATGATGTATTCCTCTAAATTAATCTTGAACCTTGATTTAAGGCTAGTGTTAAAATGTCAGAGGACAGCTTTTTGACTGTGTGTAGCATTCTGCTGAGCTTAGAGTTGTTGCTTGTTCTAGTCCGTTAATAATGCCTGGAAATGTTCTACAGCTTCACTGAAATAACAAACATTTGAAATAACTAATATTTGCAAAGCTACACTGTATTTTCTAAAATGAAGGCCCAAATCAGTGAGAGAGAATGTGATGTTTTGGCTAGAATTTGGGGTAGGGGAAAGAAGGGGGGAAAAAAATTCCAGTTGAATTAGTAAGTGTCTTGAAACACTACAGGTTCCTCACTGAGGTATTGATACCGATAGTGAAAACAGAGTTCCAGTTACTCTACGTTTACCACCTTGTTGGTCCTTTCCTACAACGGTTCCAGCAGGAGAGGACGCGATGCATGATAGAGGTAAAGCGTACCCCTTGGTCTACTTTATACAGTATATATTATTTTAGCTTGCAATTATATTACAAAGCAGAATCTGATAGCGATCTTTGATAAACATTCAGAATTAAATTCTATACAAATTAAACGGTATTTTCAAGGATCTGAATTGCTGAGTTGATACTCAGCTACCCAGTTAACTGAAATCTTCTCAGCTTTGTTCAGGATAAAACACCTAGTACTTTTTACAAGAAAAGAAATACAACCCGCAAAATAGCAAGCAATATGTGCTTGCTTTGGCTCTCAAACTGCATGCAAAGTATGCATCAGACTTACTGCCTGTTCTAAAAGCTTCTGTGCAGGGGAAGGAAGTACGCAAGAGCTGAATTGTGAGGATGGAGGAGCACAGGCTGTATCTTATATCAATGTGGATAAGGGTAGGGGAGGAGAAAAGAAGTGGAGCTGGCCAGTAGGCAGATGAGCTGAAAGGTAGCAGGGACCCTTCTAGAAAGAAGAGCTTAACTTGGGAATCCTAAGTCTTTAAATATCGGTGCTGTCAGTAAATACAAAACCTGTGTGTCAAGCATGCGTCTTGTCTCCCCCTAGAGTCTGACCAACATAGCATATAAGTCTACCACCGCTAATGATTACTTTTTCATCCACAGTTACCAATATCTGTGCTGGGACTTCACTCTTAACCTTCTTGGGCCCCCATTAGTTCGTGCGCTGCAACTCTCCCCACCGTGCCTCGCCTCACCGCCATTTCTTTCTTAAATAGTTAATTTGCATTCATTGTTTTGTGAAGAAGTCAAAAAGTGTAGGGATGCATACACAGTGAGAGAAAAGTTCTGTAACTTTTGTTCTCATGTTTTTTGATATATCATGAACACAGGATACTGTAAGAAACTGTACCAGGTAGTTAAATAATCATATGGCAATGTTTCTGTATAGTTGTTTACATATTTCCTTCAGTTTTACTCCTGAGTTACAGCCTGTTCTGGTTCTTTTTAAGTATACTTTGGAAGTATGAAACAAAAAATACATATATAATTCTTTAGGAATGCGTTTTTTCTTTTTTCTTTTTTTTTTTTTTTTTGCCTTAAAGCTACAATAAAAGTAACTCCAAAAAGTTTTTTTTTCATAAAGCAGAGCTTAAGTAAAAGTACTGGAGAGCAGCAGAAAGTACAGTTTATGCATAGATCAGTATAATTTTATAGATTCCTGTATAATACTATAAATTGCTATTAAGTATTGCCTTGACTGGTTTCTTCCTTCCTCTGTCAGGAGGGAAATTTTTTCTGTGTCTGCATTTTCTGTATTGAACCAAACTACAAGAAAAGTTAGAAAGCTGTCATCTTTTCATGCTTCTTAACATTCCCATACCACTCCTTTTCCTTTGCGAGGAGTTTTATTTCAGTGTGAGGAAATGATGAGGAGTTGCTACCCTCAGAGTAGGCAACAACTATTGTGTGACTTAAATGACCGAGCACAAAGTTCAGCTTTCACATTGACATCTTTAAATGGTCGCAGGCAGACATATGTTTGCACGCAATGCTTCCTCAATAAGTATTTTCAAACATTGTAGCTGTAAACTCTTTGTAGAGAATGCCCGAACCGTTAAAATGCACTATATGCATTTGCTGAAGATCTTGCTGGAGTCTACATACAAACTGAATGGAGTAAACTGTAATGTCCTCTCTAGAAAACTCAAATCTTGTGCTAAACTTTTCCTGGTTATTTACTAAGGTCTACTTTGGCAAATTTTGTAGGCGCTTGCTTGAACCATTGAAATGGTGTTTAAGCACTGATTATGTAGCATATACCAAAATACCATCATTGTACTCGCTGGAAGTTAACATGGGAAAATAGGGTCATTTAGTTAAACATAATGGGATGAGTTAGACCTGCCTGTTTGTCCTTGTAAGAAAGTAAATAGTTAGGAGTGACAGATACTTAAAAAGCAGTACATATATTTATTATACTGTTTAACTGTATTTCCACTCTAAAGCATTTTAAAACCTGTTTTCATTTGGGGTGCTTTTTCTGTCTGTGGAAACAGATTGGAGTGGCGTTTTATGAAATGCTCCTGAATGCAGATCGGTACAGCTCACACCTGAACTACATGGATCCTATATGTGACTTCTTGTATCATATGAAGTATATGTTTACAGGTGACAGTGTGAAAGACCAAGTAAGTAAACAGTAGATACTGATACTTTAATTACCTTTCTTCCAATATAGCAATTTAATCGTTTTATGAATTATTTTCATAGATAGCAGTACAACAAAATGCTTAACAGTTGACTAGTCTCTATATGCAAGTTAGGAAGTTGGTGCACTTGTACACATTTAAAAGCTTCAGATGCAGTAGATTAGGTATCTCAAATTTCAAGATTTATTTCTGTAGTCTGAGCTTTAAGGTACAGTTTGAGCATGCTTTAAGTACTATTACTAAAGCAATCACTAGAAATAAAGCTATTAGATGTTTCACAACTTTTCCTCATTTCAATCTATATCTTTTAAGTTTTTACCTTATTTCTGATTCATTAATATAGCTTGGTATGTGACAAAAGCAATCCATGCGTCCATGTTCAGTGAAAAATTGTTCACCAAATTTAGTTTGTAACATTATGCGCTTTTAAAAGTGTCAGTTGTGTGAATTGTTTTGCAAAGCTTTGGTATACAACTGTTACACCAGGGAGGGTTTTTTGAAGGTTAGTTATCAGAAGAAGTCCAAAAGTTAACATGGTAAATAAAATATTAACATAAGTACTGCTATTTACTGTATCTTTCTCCTTTTTTCATTGTGCTAATGTGGTATTTGTGTACAGTAGTGATATATGTCAAAATACTTCTGTTTTACCAAATGCATTTCTGTCTTCTTTTTTTTTTTTGTCCTTTTTTTACTTTTTTTAACAGGTTGAGAAAATAATTTGTAATTTAAGACCAGCTTTGAAACTTCGGTTACGCTTCATAACACACATCAGCAAAATGGAACCAGCTGCTGTTCCACAGCAACCTCTCAATAATGGGTCACCAGCACAACAGCCTAGCCAAGTGCCCGTTAATGTTGCTTTGCCAGTAACACAGTGAAATGAAGGGTTCGGCTGACCTTGATGTGAAGAGTTGCTTCTGTTACTAATCAATGTGAAACATCATCTGATCTGAAATCTGGTATGCTGTATAAAAGGAAAGAGAACCACGTACAGATTTATGCTTCATTTTCTTTTGCATAATGAAGCTGTCTATGCATGCCATTCTTCTTACCTATTTATATCAGACACTAGATGAAGTGTATATTGCCTTTCTCTGAAAGCACTGAGTAAAGATTCTCTGCAAGCAAGTACATGGATTTCTGAAGAGTTTACAATATCCTGCTCCCTATCCTGGTTTGAGTCATTTGGATTTTTCCTTTCTTTCTGTCTGTGATATGAAAGGACACTCAATACATGTAGCCTGGTAGAAAATGGCCTTTTTAAATTTGGGTTCCACCTTATTAAAAATTTCTACTCTTTTTTTCTGAGAGTAGAATTAAAATTCTTTTTGTCTTTTGGGCAGACAGGTTAAGCCCTTGTACAGAAATGCTCCTAGACAGAGAGATTGCATCAATTGTATATTGAGGGTGGCAGAGCACTGGCACAGGCTGCCCAGAGAGGTTGTGGAGTCTCCTTCTCTGGAGATACTCAAAACCCACCTGGACATGATCCTGTGCAACTGCTGTAGGTGAACCTGCTTTGGCAGGGGGTTGGACTAGATGATCTCCAGAGGGCCCTTCCAACCCTGACTGCTCTGTGAGTCTGTATTGAGTTAATTATAACATCTTTCCAAAGACTGAGAAGGAGCCTTTGAAAATATTTGTAAATTTTGTATGTACAGTTTACGTTCAACACATGAACAATGGGTTTGATCTAGCATCAATCGCTAGGCTGTTAGATTACTACCCAGAGGCTGTCTCTGATGAATCTATTGGAAGTCTGCATATTCAGTTCAAGCTGTGCTGGTTCATACTTTATCTTTCCTATTTGGGAAATGGTGTAGTTTTTATTAAGTCAATCACATGAATATTATTGATATCTTACTATATTTTAGATTTGTATAATACTGTAAGTTTTATGTGTACTATGTTC
>NW_009609036.1:40319-152317 GCF_000690535.1 Cariama cristata
TTTTTGATAACAGAATTGAACGGCTCAATGTTTTGTAAATACTCATCTTCTGTGACAAACTTTTTTAATTAAAACAAAAACACTTTAAAAGACTGTATTAGTATTGTTAAGCTTATTTATTTTCCAAACCCATTACCTTAAAAATAAGGATTGACCATAGCAAGTATATTTCCATGTCCCAAGTTCTCTGTCAGTTTTGCAATAATGCCAGTTTTCACCTGTTACGAGTAGAGTCCAGGTTAGTAAGGTCAGGTCTGATTTATATCTCTCTGTAAAAATTTAACAGTTACAAAAAGGAGTTGTTGATTCAATGGGTGGAAGTTTGGGGTTTTTTTAATCTGTTTTTGAAGGTCAGCAAACCTGGATTGCTGGACACTGCTTTCGTTCATATGGTACTTGGATCCTAAATTCTGCCACGTGTAATTTGAGTAACAGGGAACTGTGAGTGCTCTTCAGTGAATTTGTAGTCTGACAGAAAAACATGTTTGCCTATCATACGCCATATGTTTGATTTAGAAGGTCTTATATTCCGTTCCAGAGTCAAGTGACTGTAATACCATTGGGCTCGATTTTGATAAGAAGGTGAACATAGTCGGTCTCCAAAAATCCAGTGGACCGTTCTGTACAGGCCTTCCCATAGGCTTTCTGGGGCAGACCTGAGAAACAGAGTTCTGGTCATGGGTTTGCAAAGTTCTGTCAGCAGTGAAACTGTGTTAAGACTTCTTCTCTTACTAAACAGCGTTTGGAGCACATGAATAGAAAAGCCTGTAGAAGCAGCATGTTTCATGGCTATCTGCATGTATGTTCTAACTGAGCTAATGCTAACACCACAGGCATCTTTCTGAATTGTCTTATTTCATATTGAAATAGCTTTGGTGCTTGATGTGGAACCCAGAGTGTCTCTTTCTTAATATTTAAACTAGCAGCTGTTTTCAGTCACTGGGATTTCAGAGATAGTATCAAGGAAGTTGGATAACTGTCTTCAGAAGCAAATCATGAGACCTGTTGGAATTCTTTAAAGCTTTGGGTGGTTTTAGTTTTGGTTTGTTTTTTTCCTTTCTCTTCTAGGTCTGCAAAATTAATTCTGCACTGCTATGGCAGGCAACAGTGGTGTACAGAAACAGCTCCCTCCATCAGCTTTGTGCCTTTACCACGCGTGCAGTTATGTTAAGAAGTGGACTGCAGTACGCTGACCTTGCACTATGTGCAGGTGGTTTGCCACAGCTGGGCTGGCCCTAGCAAATCATTGAAAAACTTGTGTTTCATCAATACTAGACTACATTTGAACTTTTGACTTCGAGCTTAAAGGCTGTACATCCCACTAACAGTGCTATGAGTCAGGACCCTGAGACCTTGCTTGCCTAGTAGAATTAGTGATTTACATGGTTTAGGTACTACAAAATACAAAGGGAAGAATGTCTCTTCCTCTAAGCATGCACGCTCATTCTCTGCAAAACTCCCCAGTTTTTCTGAAGGTGCTAAACCCTCACTAGCTGAAATAAGGTGTCTCTTCTGCTAAAATCTACACTTGCATCTTCAACAGTACTGGTCTAAAAATTAATTCTTAACAATGCTTTTTTTGAGTTCAATAACCTATGCTTTGAAACCCAGCTAACCAAAGTCACTTTCTAAAGTACTAGCACAGCAAGACAAAATTCCAGTGTAATTTCAGATGTATGTTTGTAATTCATTATGGCTGTCATATGGGTGGTTTTTAAAATTCAAAACACTGCGTTTAGTTCTCTGCTGGGACTCACAGCAGTTGTGAGTAGTGAGGGGAAAATTCAGTCTGAGGTTTTGGTTTTGGCTTTTGGGGGGGGTGTTGTATTCGAGATTACAGGTAGCTAGTATGGAATAGACACAGTAGTATCAGGCTTCTTCTACCTCGTCTGACTTTTATAGAGAATATTTATTTAGTAAGACTTGAACAGTCATCTTATATTCTTAATGAACATCTATTATAATATGGTTGGCCGAGTCAACAGATGGTTAGAAAAAATTGGAATTCCCTCTTTAACCACCAGAGGGAGGTTTCTTTGGAAAATTTAATCTGCTCTTCAGCTGATGATGTGCGTAATGCAACATGCTGAACACTCAGATCTTCCTTTTTGATCCAAGATTTAACAACTGGGAAGCCATATTACACTGTTGTCCTTGATGTTTAAAATATGCTTTGTTATTTCTCTTCCTCATAAGCAAGTTTGCTGGAGGACTCCCTAGAGCTATGGGATTTGCAAGATCTTCCAAACAAATACAAAGATTTTTAATCTTTAAAAATTGTCACAGATTTTTTTTTATTTTTTATTTTGTTTAAAAAAAGCCAATCACTTGATGCATACAACAGTTACCAGAGTTGATGAGGGAGTTTTGTACTTAATCACCTCAAAAAACAAGCAATGGATAAGAACAGTGTATTTGACTTTGATTTTTAGCACCAAGACTTCCTAGGACATAAATGAATACTTGTGGCTTGGCAGACTATACCTGAAATCAGGCAGCCTTTTTGTAAATGGCTGCTTTGACTGTTGAGGTCACTTACTCCTGTGACTCTCCACAAGGTAAGTTTACCCTCACCATGGCTACTGCTGAAAGTAATCTTATGGTAGTGAGTGAATAGTTGGATAAAATGATCAAGCACTATTTAACTTTCAGTACCCTCTGCAACTCCAAAAGGTGGTGAACGCTTTTGGTTTCCACTGTGCCTGTATTCCTCCAGCAAATACAAGCCATGCAGCAATACAGTAAGGCACAAAGTTCTTTTTCTGGTTTAGGATCCAGAAACCCAACATGGAAGGGTTCCCATCCAACCCCCCTATTTCTTCACTTACACATCTGCTGTTAGCCATGGTCAGAGAGATACCGTTGTGCTTCTACATCCTTTCTTCTAATCATTTGAATCAAAAGAAAGGTCTTTTTTTGGTCCTTTTTTTTTTTTTCCTTGTCCTTCCATCCCCTGTATGTCTGTTCTGTGTAAGCTCTTGTGAACTGTAGTGCTGTTCAGGTCTGGTCCTTCACCTCGTCAGTGTTTCCCACAGAGACTGCTCTGTGACTTGGTGGTGTGCATCTGATGTCAGATTTAATAGGAGTGGGTACATTTAATGATAAGTGGGCACCTTCTAATATTTTTACTCCTGAAATGGGAGGGAATCCTGTCTGTGTCGTGGTGAGAGGAACGCAGTGGCTTTCCTGTCAGCCGTCAGACGCAGAGGATCTGTAGTTCTGCCCTAACCCTGCTTTGGCACTGAGCGGGCTCAGGCTGCTCTATAGTTTAATTTTTAATTAAAAAGCTGAAATGCCCCTCCGCCTAATTGCCCCCATGTCAGTGCTGCAGGGGAAATTTTTAACGGAATCCAGGTGCCTTTGAAGCAAAAGGCTGAGCTGCATGAAAAAGGAGAGACTGAGGGAGGCTGTGCAGGCACAGGGAAAAAACCCAACATTATTAAATAGTTCCTAGGTATATAATTTCATCCACATTGTGCAGTGCTCTGATCCTTTCATCTTGGTCTATAAATAAAGGGGAAGTTTGAGGTTCCGGATTTAAGGTGGGACTCCATTAAAGATTTTTGCTCATGAAAAGAGCTACGTAGACTAATGTAAAGCTTTGTTTGGGTCAGAATTGTATATTGTGGTGAAGACTTGAGGGGATGAGATTTATGTTTGGCAAGTGAAAGCAGAAAATATTGATGCGATAGCAAATTGCAGTTAGGTGACTATTAGAATTCAAGAAAGAAACTTGAAAAGAGGAAAAAAATCATTTCATTGTAGTAAAGCTGCTGCTTTTTATTAGAGTTGCATCTGTAAAGCCCTGCCTGGGGACACAGACAGCTGTGGTGCTGTAAGCCCACAAAGCAAGGCCATCTTCTTTCCTTGTAGGCTGAACCGCGCCAAATCAGCCTGCACATCAACAAGAGCCGTTCTCACTGTTACTGTCTCTCAGATGCAATTTCTTCATCACATGCATGAACCACGATTCATATGCTTTGTATTTTTATGGTCCCCACAAGTATGGATTTTGGACACCTCTGCCTCTTTAATGCCTGTCTCTAATGGAAGGGGGCTGGGAGGGCATAGGCTAAGGCTTGCATTGCGTTCCCTGGAAAATATGTGATAAAATGAGGCTACAGATGACCTCACCCTTGGATTAGCCATTAAAGCATCCATTCGTCCTCTCTGGTACCGGACATAAGGCGCAAGCAGATGCACGAGTGAATTGGTGAGTTGGTTGGTGTTGTAGTAAGGAGGCAATCAGGAAGGTGAGCGATGTTGGGGTCCCTCTGGAACCAGAGGAGAGATGGATGCAAGCCTCTGCCATTCGGTTCTTGCTCTGAACTGGCCTTGGGGAAGGATCCTACCACTTCCCATTTACTGCCCATCGAGTCAAGGGGGACTGACTGGCCAAGCTGGGTGCTGGATTGTATGAATACCATCCAGTCTGGTGCTGGTAGGGTATAGTACCTGGTGATCTCTAGGACATGTTAAATACAACAAAACAAGCAAGGAGAGGATGTACAAGTGTTGGTGAGTTCCTTGGTTCACATCATTACAGAGAACTGATGGGTACAAACAGTGAAAAATGAGCAGACAGAGAACGGTCTGACAGTCCTTCTGTGTAACACTTGCACTGAGACACAAGACTTGCAGGGGCCTCTTCTACACTAACGTAAAGAATGTATCTGTCGTGACATTTCCTTTTTTTTTTTTCCTTCTTTTTTTTTTTCCAGATGAAGCACATTTTCCCAATGCTGCTCTTGAAGGCAATGCCAGGTACATTTAAAATTAGTAAAGTTCTGCTGAAAGTCGTATAAAATACAATTAGCATGTTCAGTGTGAAATGACAGCATAGCATTATCTGTGTGATTGCACTGGAGTTGAGAAACCCAGTGTTGATTCCCACTGCAGCTATAACTCAGGCATGCCATTATTTATTAAATACTGTCAAAGCAAAGAGCACAAAACAAGGTCCTGAATGAACCAGTCCCCACACTGAAGCACTTATAACCTGTAAATGAAGGTGTGCAGAAAGAGAAAAATTGTGTAGTTGAAAAAAAAATAATAACTTGTAGGATTTTCTTATAAGCATATCAATTTTCCTGAGTGCTGCAAAAGCAGGATGTGTGTGTGATATCTTTGAATGACTTTATGGAGGTGTTTGGCAAATGGAGAAGGGCCTTACGAGGTGAGGACAAGATAGACAGGTGGGAGCGGAAACTGTTGATGTTCTCAGAAGGGTTGTGAGGTTGAATTCTCTTAAGAAAATCCCCATTGGCTCCTTCCTTCCTTGATGCTGTTTCTGCTAAGACATAATTTAGCAGAAAGGAGACCTGGCCGTAGTTTATTACATCAGTATCTTTTCTATTGTTTTTTTGTATTATCAAACCCTAGCTGAACCAGCCTTTAAGGACCCTTTCAGGAGTAAATCCCCTCTTTTTTCACGTGCTTTCTTTAGAAGGGTAGATTAGATGGTTAAAGGAGCGTAGATTGACACCATGCACGGCAGTGGAGGCAGGTTGTCATCTGCCTGCAGCTGGTACGTAGCCTCTTCTAATCAACCACAGTGCTCTGACTATGGATAAAAGAGGGAAAGCGAAAGAGAGAATGTATCCCCTCTACCACTGCAGAATTAGCATTGCTCTGGGAGCAAAAGCCATGTTAAAATACAGGATAAAAAGAGTTCTGCAGCAATACTGCCTTCCACTTCTCCCTTCCCACCTATTTCTACTCATTCTTGCCCCCACTGACTCCCCTCCTCCCTAATTGCAGAACTGCCCTGGGAAAATGAAAATGATTTTTCCCCTACGGGAGCAGATCCTGACTGGGATCTGGCTTGGGAGAGGCTGGGTGGGCACCAGGGTGTGGGGGAGTTTGGCATCATGAGCATCTCCCAGTCCCCATGCTGCAGGTAGCTGGTGGTGAACGTGCTAGTGGAGGGCCATCAGCATGGAATGAAGCCTTAAGTGTCGAAGGGGTACGTTTGGGCTACATAGTAGCTTTAGGAGTAGATCAGTGATGGGGGAAGCTCTATGAGGCTGGAAAGGAAGATTTGGTGTGCAGTTCTCATCTAACTGAGCCGTGGCACAGGCTGTTGTTACTGGTTGAATTGCAAAGGGCTGAGGCCACGCCGGTAACGGGTCTCCAGGCCTGGAGGCGCCCACACTTTGGAGTGCAGGTCACACAGCAGCCGTGTCGCCTCCTCTTCTTTGGTGGCTTAGTGCCTGCTTTCCTCATGAGAGTTTGGCTGGAGAATCAGATTTTTCCAGAGAAATGCCTTTTTTGGAGACGTTGAATGCAAAGGCTTAGAGCAGCTGAAAACAGGGCCCTTGCAGTCTGTTTCCTAGCTATGATCTCAGATCAAGACCTGTGGTGCCTTGGGACTATCCCGGCCCTCCTGAGGACAGGATGGAGAGGATTTCACCTCTCCTGCTGCCTCTGGCTGTTGGCCTGTCCCCTGCTTGTCCCTTGGCGGGCCCCACTGTAGGTGCTGGAGGAGGGTGCTGAATCTCGTTGAAGAAGTAGGCTCAAATAAGTTGATTTTATTACGTTAAGGCAGCTGTGTGCCAGTCTCCCCTCTTCAAGACAGCATTAGTATAAGTAAAGCTCCCACGCTACAGGTGCCAGAGAACAACCACCACAGTAATTTCATTTTAACTCCCTCCCTCTTTCTTAATAAAAAGGCACCTTTTAATATTTAGACTCAGTTTTAACACATTTTAATAGCTGGTTTTGAGCTTTGCAAAGTTTGAGGTGTGGAGAAATGGGCCAAAAGAGAGGGGTGAGATGAGACACTGCTGAGGGGCTGAATCGCTTCCAAAGCTGAACAAAATTAACTTCTGATTTTCCCCAAAGAACTTCTAGTTAAGTTCAAAACAAAGACAACAGCTGTCAATCCTGAAAGCAACATTTATGAAAACTCCTTTTCCTCCCCAGTAGAAAAAATGTGGCTAAGACTTTCCTGTATTTTCCACGAAGCTCCTTTTTTTGCACAAAAAGACTGAAGAGCCTCGAAGAAAGGTCACAGGCAATAGCAACTTCATCATTCGCAGCCTCGCATGCTCCAAGCAAAAGTGCTTCTAGACTGATCCGACAAAAGCCAACGATGCTGTTTACCTATCCCTTTGAAAGAGGAGCTCCAATTATTCCAGCTGACGGCTTCAACTTGACGCTCATGATACCTGCAGCAGAGGTGAAGTTGCTGTAAGGAGGAGATTTGGTTTTCTTTCCATCCACAGGAAAAAACAAATGCACAAACCCAGCAGCAGCGATTACTGCTTTCTTGTCCTTGAGCCTCTTACAAGGCAGTAATTTTTTTTACTGTTTTTTTAGACTGTTAATTTGCAGTCTTTCATATGACTAAAATGCCACTTTAGCATTTTTTAAGAAATACATGTTTCCATGACATGCAATGCTGGGCAGCGCCTCTTGAGTATCTTTGAAGGATAAAACTTTCACAGAGTACATCCTATCTCATGTTGCTATTTATAATTTAGGTCAATTCTTTTTTCTTCTTCTTTTTTTTTTCCCCCCACTAACAGCTTCATTTTACTGTAGACAAAGGCATTTACTTTAAAAGGATGGATAACCCTTGACCGATAATAACTCTGTCACCTCTGCACTCTGGCAGCTATTTCAAATTCTGTTTGAGATTTCCTAGGGGTTTTTTATCTTTTTTTTTTTTTTTTTTTTTTTTACTCAGCATTTTCTGAAGGGAAAGACAGACAAATGGAGACCTGAGAATTTTCATGATTCCCCACAGTGCATTGCCACATTTCAGAGACAAATTCCTGTGCTTCAGTGGTTGTCAGAAACTCTGCCCCAGATGTAGGGCACGACTGGGCAAGCACCTACGGGGATGGCCGTGCAGAGCAGGGATGCTCAGCACCTTTCCATGCCTGCCTCCTCCGGCTCCACCGCATTCGGCCCCTGCACCCCTGAGCTTTCTCCTCTCCCACCCAGTGAGCAAACGGAGAGATTTCAGACCAGCCTGTGAAGGGTGGCCCCATCGTGAACCACTGCAATGCAGTTTCTTGGTTTTCTACAGTCTCCATGCTGGCATTATCCCATTTCTGTCACTTTTCCATGCTCCCACTCTCACTGCTGTCATCACAGCTTTCCTCTGCAGAACCTCGGTGGCCACTGGCCACGACTTCCACTGGATTCAGCCTCCTCCAGTTCTGAGCTCCTCACCCCTGCGAGCACGTGAGCTGAGCATGCATATCGCAAATAGAAGTAACCATCTGGTGAAGACACAGGACTTTGTCTTTTAAAGAGAACGAGACAAATTATAATAATAAAGAAAATAATAAGCACATTCACTATAATTTCTCATTATTATTTTCAGAGGGAATCTAAAAAAGCCCTTGAGAATTCTGGAAAATGCAATGAACCATATTTGCCATGCAGCTTTGATAGAAAATTATTTATTGAAGTTTTTTTTTTTTCTCTCAGTCACCCTAACATGTGAGTGTGATTTGGATATTTGCCACCTGCAAAGGAATAGCTTTCTGAGAGATGGGCTATCACATCAGCTGTGGCAGCGGTCCAACCTCCCAGCCTGCAAAGAGTTTTATTGGGCTTGTTGATGGTGCTCTCGCCTCTCTCAGAGGCAGTTTGAGCCACCACTTTCTTCTCCTCAAAATGAGTGCTTTAGCCAAAATAAAAATAACAGGGCGCTATAATTATATTCTCTTTTTCTATTGGTGCATGGAATCAACACTCAAGAAGATGTTGGCTTGATAACATTTCCAGCCACTGTGCAAGCAGAACCTGCAGTACTGCAAGCTGTGAAACAGATTTTTATATGCGCATTCCTTGTCTGGGCCTTATTTACACTAGAAACTGTATGTAGTGTATTCAAGCTGTCACGCACAGGAGGATTTTTCTAGCATTGTATCCCGAAATACTGATACAGCCTTTAGGATAGTCTCTGCTCTAGGCACCTTTCCAGTGTTTTGGCTCATGTAAGCCTTAAAATGAAGAGGTTGCTCAGATGCGTTCCTTCAAGTCCTCTGTCAAACCGTGGTGAACCCGAAGGGAACCTTGTCATCACTTCACTGGGATTCGGATCTGGGATTTGGCCGCCTCCGGGACAGACACACACCCCCCAGCCATCGGGTTTCCCCGGCGGGGTTGCTCAGCAGCCAGCCGCAAGCGAGCCGTGGCCCTAAGCAGGTTACCTGACACAAATCCTCCTTTTAAAACTTTTCAAATGTGCATCACATCAGCCCTAAACATTTAACTTGTGAGTGTGTATGTACCTATTTTTTCAGATTAAGACACTGGAACATACGGTGTACAGCTAACTTGAGGAAAAAGCAGGATGGATAGTTGTGTGAATTAAAAACAGAGATGGTTCTCTGGAGCACGTGCAATGCTTCTGAAGTGGCATCGTGTGTCAACCCTGTCAGAGAAAAGAAAGCCCTTTGAAATGGATGGGACACCATAAAAATCCAATGTCTATGATCCGTCAGCGAACTATTTCTTCTGCTCCCGTAGATGACAAGCTGACAAAGCTTGTTTTAAAGAACATTTTCAACTTGCTTAATAAATTATAAAAGGCAGCTTGCAAATGGCATATTTCATTTGCAGTGACATAAATCCCAAACAGATTTTTCAGAAGTGTTACGAATTATATAAAGTGATTTATAGGTTTCCTTGGCATCAGTTGTCTGTCTTTCTCCCTGAAATTAGACGAGCTAAGGGACAGAAAAGTAGGACAGCATTAAAAAAGCATTAGGATGAAACATTACAGACTGGGAGTATTTGAGAAATTAAAATATAAAATGCTGACAAACCACCAAGGAATGATGAGCTCACGGCTGAGGTACGAGAAGGGACTGCAAGAACCTAGATTCGTTCTTCTTCGCTGACACAGTCTTCCCCAGTGACCTTAGACAAAGCTCTGAGATTCACTGTACCTTTGCTGTCCATCAGTAAAATGTGGCAAATAAGGTTTCCCTACCTCCCAGTCGGACCATGGAGACTGGAAAGTACTTGTATGTACACAGCGACAATCAGGGCCATGTGATGGCCATAGGGAAATAACAGGAAAAATCATGAATTAAGCTGCTAAGAGCATCCTTTCCCTTCAGGCTGGTACTGTCTGCTTTGTCTTCTGCAGAGGTTCCCAAACTTGTGTTCCTGTGCTGTCACAGTTGTCACTGTCCTCAGCTGCTGCCCTGGTTTCTGTGTGTTACTGGAGGTTTTCAACTGTTTGGCCAGCATCTGTAGGATCTGAAATAATAGCTTATGCACCCCATACCAAGTCTACCACAATTTGGGAATCCTAGGTCAAAATACAGAATGGTTGTTAAGATGGAAGTGGATTTTGTTTTCCCCAGAGAAAGGAGGGTAGAAAAGGAAGTTTCAGATAGATCATATTTATCCTGTTCTACACACCCCTCGTTTGTCTGAGTGGGTGACATTTCCAGCTGAAATCACCCCAGGACATGTGCCACCCGTCCTGGACTCGGGCTGTGACAAGGAGCCTCCCTCAGTCAGATAGAGACATAAGCATTCAAGGGACAGGATCATATTTATCCTGTAGATTTATTTTTTTTACAAACTGTTCTACACACCCCTCGTTTGTCTGAGTGGGTGACATTTCCAGCTGAAATCAGTGTCCACAGTCCTGGTTGTCACCCCAGGACATGTGCCACCCGTCCTGGACTCAGGCTGTGACAAGGAGCCTCCCTCAGCAAGAGGAGCAGCACGATGGCTCTTTTACTCTGGAGCTCTTCATCCTGCAGCCAGGTGACAGAGGGAAGACAAAAAAACCATTAATGAATGTATGGGAAGACTGTTGACAACCCCCCTAGAGCCAAACAATTACATTCATCCCTGTAGTAGCTTAGTCAAGCCCCTCAATTTGAAACTGTCAGAAGGTATTAGTCCAGAAGAGAACTAAACGCTTGTTTGTAGCAGAGCTTGTGTGGTTCAGCCAGGTTTGTGTGTTAGAGTGGTGTCACCCCGTGGCGTACACAGGGGCTGATACCTGATGCCCCTCATCAAGCTCTTCCACCTCGCAGCGAGGTTTCTGTCCTTGTCCTTCCACACGTGGTGCCAAGGCGTTTCTTAAGTTTCTTTCACCTCTTTGTTTACAAAGTGGTGAAGCAACGTCATGGCTGTAAACGAGGAAGAATTGGACTCTCATCATTTGCTGGGCTGTGTGTCAACCTGTCTTTCCTGTAAACAGCACCCCTGTGGTACTGCCAGGAGTCCAGTGAACAGGACAAAGAGATGAGTAGATACGAAACGTGAGCATGGGCAGGCTGCGACTTAACACCGCTGCTGCCAAACCAGGAACAACTGAACAACATTGACATCTGGTTTTCTTTCAACATGAAAATACACTTTTATGATAATAATAGTCCTTCTTCTTTTCTCATCTTAAATACATGATATGGAAGAAACTATACAGGGGATGATTTCTCCACCTGAACCTAAGAGGCAGCAGGGGTCACTCTTTAGGTTGCACTGTCCTCATTTCCCAAAACAGTGTTTTTTTCTGGGGAAGTATTTCCCACCTGAGCCCTGGAAAAAGAGAAGGCAAACTTAGGCACTTAATGACTCCTTCGAGTGAAAAGTGGGATGAGGGTTCTTCCCCTTCCCTCTCCCACTGCCCCACTGGTGCGTCAGGCCCTGGGCTGAACACTGATGGCCCCATCCTCTCCCCAGGTAGCCGAGGACAGCCACTGCAGTGCTGCTTGTGCTTGATGCACTGAATTTTGGGATGCCCCTCCACGTTGCTGTCATGGACAGGGGCATCCATGCCCACCACCCCCCTGCAACAGCAGCACCCTGAGCTCTTCACTCAGGAGCCTAATGCTCTGAGGACAAGGCAATCCAGACGGATAGGTGTCAGCATAGCTTTTGCAGTCACAAGAAGGTTTTTGTGAAATAAAATGAAAGCTGAGATGTTTCATCAGCCCTGCTAGGTCCCAGGAGTGCTGAAAGCGGTGCCCTACTGAGACGTGGGGAACGTGGGCTTTCACTCAGAAGCGTATGTAAATCCAATTACCGTAGGTTTATACATACAGATCCTAAGCTTGCAATAGTGTGCCTAACTTAATGCACTACAGCTAATCTCATTGCCTTCAGCACTTCAGATTAATATATTGAGTTTATGCAGCCATAACTGAGAACCAGAAGTGACAGTCATATCAGTGACAGCAAACTGCAAACCCTTCAGGCAGCTAGAGCTTGTGGGTTTCCCACAGGCAAATATGGAAGACCACAGCGACCTGAAAAACTTCTCTTCTGATCACATGAAGAGGTGGGACTTGATTTCCCCAGTGTTTGCAAATGCCTTCTCATCTCACTGTTACCACTTGTTTAGAAACAGGTATTGATGGGAATTTGTTGTGTCAGAAACTCTGGTGCAGAGAAACTTACTCTTCTAACATGTTAGCTCTCCTTCTCCTCCTTTCCATTATTTTTCTGAACATTCAGAAGAAGAGCTCATGCGCTGAGTGCCGCAGGGCCTTCCCAAAGTTACTGCTTCCAAACCAGCAGCTGCTTCTGTCAGGAGGCAGCAAAGGGAAAAAAGGTTTGGGTGGTGGTACACGAATTTCGTGTGGAGGTTCAGGAGTGTGTGAAGGAAGACAGATAACGTACCGAGGCTTTAGATGTCCCAGTAGCCACACAGAAAAATTACACTCAGCTTTGCTATTCCCCTCAGTTTTCAGGTGAGATATTAAACTATCTTTCAACTTCAACTGATGCTCATACTAAACATAATCATTTTACATTAGCCAAATTACCTACGTATTTAGTGTGTTTGTCTACCGTGCCTCATCACATAGCAGGTCTACAGTTGCCTGGGACAGAAACTCTCTTTCTTGTTGCGTCTGTTCACAGTAACTTACAAAACAGAACTTTAATTCCCCTCAGCAGAGCTTTTAGGCACAACTATGCTGCAGTATTAGCTTCTTTGAAGCCCCAGACCTTCAAAGATGTAGAAATCTGCAGATTCTGACATTTACTTTTCCTTGAGATGTCTACGCAGCACCTCTCAAGAGCTTTGCTTGTCCTGCTGGGAATGCTGTGAAATTGTCCTCAGCTGTTCATATTTTTGGCTAGGATCCTTGAAACCAAATCAATAAATCGCAATTTAGAAGAATCTTTTCTAACTCCCTGAGGAGAGGGGACCAGATGCGTGTATTTATACTAGCATTGCAACCTTCATTATCATTATGATGCTGCTACTTCAATAAAAATTCCTGACTTCCAGAGGAACTGGATTTTGCCTAAGAATATTTCAAAAGCATGAAACTGGATACATGCTCCATTTCAGGATGCATGCTCTTTCCAAGTGTTGCACCCTTGCCATATAAACTCCCAGCAGATTGTAGATGGCAATTTAATCATGTTTTCATTCTATATATTCCAAAGATCACTCATCCAGGCTTGGGTGTTCGCCTTTACACCGAGTAGTGCTGTAGCCATAAAAAAAATTGATGTGATAGTGCTCTAAAACCACATGGAATTGATTTTAGCAAAGCAGAAGTGTTGCAAGTTAATCAGCAATATGCAGAATTGTAACTTTGTGCATTAGATTAAATGGGAGAATAAAAAAAAGCCCACAAAAGTAACAAAGGCAAACCTGAGTTTGCTCAAACAACCCTGCTACAAAAGAGGAAAGAAGTCAGACGCGTATGTTGAACAGCAGTCAAATTGTGACACAAATGCAAATCCTACATTAAAGATAAGAAAGTGTATATCACATGCAAGATTTTATATCCATCAGTTGTTTTTCTCCGTTTTATTTTAGCAATAAAGATCAGTGATGTTCCTTCATTATTTGTCAGCTAGGGAAAAATAATTTTTCCAACTCCTAAAACGCTGCAATAGCACAGTGGGGGATTCACAAGTGCTTTGATTGGGACATAAAATCAAAAGAAAATTAAAAAAGAAAAAAAGAAAAGCAGAAGATTGCTTTTCCAGGAGCCTTTTCTGCTGCAGTGCCAATGCTACATTTTCCAGTTCTGCAAACGCTTCAATCCCCCGTCAACAAAAAAAATTGTGGAAGGCAGATGATGGGAAAGCTTTTGGAGGGCAAGAGAAACTTCGGGATTTTGAAGACCTTGTGGTAATATGGCAGGCCCCAAGATGGTGTCAGAATAGCAAAAGCCATCTCTGGAAGGGTTGTTTTTCCCCCACCAACACATGGACCAAAGGCAGAGTTTTTAATGTAGCCTTCTACCGGGGAGGGGGCAGGAAATCATAATCTTAGTAGAACTGAAGTCCTATTTAAATATTTTATACTTGCATTTAAATAATTTAATAATGGCATATTTAATATGCAATATTTAATAATCTAATGCATGTCAATAATTTAATGTATAAATATAAGAACTTTTAAACATATATATTCTACAGTGTTGCTATGCAGGATGGCAATATGAATAGAGAAATGCACTTTCAGGTTTTATTTATATTTTTGGATATACTAATACTGGACTTGTGAGGGTAAAGTATTTCTCTGTGTCCTCTTGTCCAGGACTGCTGCTGGCTCATCACAGAAGCAGAAACTTAGAACTAGACTCTAAGAAACGGTAAAACAAAACATGCTCGTTTCCTTGATATATCCTCCCAGATTTCATCACCTGCAGTGTAAGAATTTGCCGTTGAAAGTTGTGTTCATAGGATCCTGTATAATAATGATTAATGAATCTTTTCCAGTTCCTCTCTAAATCTGTTTGTACATCGTATGTATACATTTATATCGCCGCCAGTGCTAGCATACTAGCACCTCAGAAACAGCCCCCGATGCACCTCAGAAAGCTCGTCTATAAATGGGGCAGTTCTGTTTGTACTCTCTCCGTGCACAACATAGAGCTGTAAAATGCCTCAACAGTAAAAAAAGAAAAGGGGCATGGAAACAAAGTCTTGGTTTGAAAATGTCAAAGTGCTTCATGTTAGTGCCGTTGGACTAGAATGGTTTGATGTTTCATTCAAAACAACAGGTTTTGGTATAGAAAGGAAGCAAAATTAGAAAACAAAATTGAAAGGAGTTTAAGTACGCACAACATACTTTGTTTTAGTTGAATGCATCATTCAATTGTTTAGGTTGTTTTCATCTGAGAGGATAATATTTGTTTTGGCTTTGTTAAAGCTGTTTGTTTCCAAGAGTAGGGGAGGACAGGTAGTTCTTACTGTTCAGCTGTGGACCTGTGGACCTAAACCCCTACATCGATACACCTGGTCTCTCTCTGAAACCCTTCAAAAAAGCCTGCTTTTGGTCTCCTGACCCTCTGGATCCCGATACCTCCCTGTGGGTCCTCCCTTCGCTTTGACTGCCACACTTCCCACGAGTCTTACGTCTCACCAGCATGTTCCCACAGCCCTCGCCTTTGGCTGATCGGCAATTACCAACGTGGCAAGTGTCCTTGGACTGATCAATAGTTACCACCTATGCGGCTTGAGAGTACGCTGAAGAGTTTATTTTAACAAGTTTGTTTGCACAAAACTCATTCTTTAACAATGGTTTCTGTGCATTTCCTTCATATGAGCAAGGTCAACCCCTCTTAAACCTGCCTGGGGAGGTCATTTTACCATGCAACGTTCTCTATGATGCAACATTTTTTCAGTAGGGGCCTTTGGCTGGCTTTTCGCAAGGAGGAGTAGGACAACAAAAGCACTAGTACCAATTCAGCTCTAAAAAAATGTAAGTAGGAAACTGCCTTATTTTTATCCTTGAATAATTTAGATCACATCAGAGCAAATTAAGTCAACAAGCAGCTACCTAGTGAGTTAATTAGCTGTGAATTCTCTAGTTTGAATTCATCAACAGTCATATCACCATAAGCCAAAGATGAGAATGAACCTTTTATGTTATTGTCCTAATGCTCACAGCTTTTGCCTGACGTGAGAGAGAAGTTGACTGACTGACTGCTCCACAGTCTGGTGGTGAAGAAAAGCGATGAGGCTTTTATCACTGCTTGGGAGTGGACAACAAATGCTCTGATGGTGTCATTCTTGTTTGAGCTGGAAAACCCAACAACTTCATGCACAGAGGTACAGAGGGACAGAATTCCACCTGTTTGTTCATAAGGTCCAGCAAAGGCAGATGAGAGTGAAGACATATAACATGCTAGGGAAATAAAGCTTTAGTGACCCAAATGCTCCTATAAATACTGCATCTGAATAAAGAAAAAGGAATTGAGAAATGTGTCCCACACAAACCTTATAATGGCTTTTCTTTCTAAATAGATATTTTTAGCTTTTCTAAAGCAACCCAATAATGTATAAGGCTTTCTTTTTTGCAGGTAGAATATATATGTATTTTTAAAGACCATCCAAAAGGCTCTGCTTGTTCAAGAGGTCACTCTGTCAACAAGCCCCTCAGTGTTGAGGTTTTTTTATTTTGCAAGATTCAGTAAGACCAAAGGCTAGTTAAGAAAAAGAGTTTCTATGGAAGTTCAGGCAGAATTGAGTGATAAAAAGTGATTTACACTTTCTTGCAAACAATAACTATATATATATTTGTTTACTCGGTACCCTTGAGATTGGTGAGATCAGGTGTAAATTGCCTTCCTTCCTGAAGAACATAATTCTCTGGTGCCTTCTGTTGAAAATATCACAGAAGTTGGGAACATTTATTGCATTAGACTTACTTGCATAAAATCCTAAGGATTGCCTTCAATATTAGGGTGGTAAGACTATTTCGTGCTTTGTCAGTGGTGCGCATCTAAATGGCATTGAGTCTGATAGGAAGACAATAGCTTCACTGTGAAAGCTTTTGTGCTACAAAGTGTAGGAGGTGGATCATCTTGCATTAGGCAGTAGGTCAACAGAGATAGCTTACATTGTTTATTCTTTCTCTGAAGCTGTGATCTTGTCTCATACACATCTGTTCTACAAGGGTGTCATCAGGAGGGACGCTCTGCATGTTTGATCAGACACTGTATAAGGACTATAAATTCAACTGAGTAAAAATTGTAACTTCAGCTAATTGTCCCAGCAAATTCAAGTTGGTTTCTCCTATAATCTTTACTTACACTTTCTACTCCAGGCCAACAAAAAATAATGAAAACAGGAATTCTAGCTGATATGCTGATATTCTTCCTAAGCTGATAGGCTAAACTATCTTTTTTGCTCCTTGCAGGAGAAACATTCAACAGTGTTGAACTTGATCTATGTCCACTACATTTCTTTTGCCCTTATGTTAGCTAAATAGAAAGCTTCTGTCGTCATCATCGTCAAGGTAGGTGTTAGTAAAGACCCAGCCTGACAACTAATGAAGTTCATGGGAGTCTTTCCACGGACTCTGATAGGAGATAGTGATTGAAATGAAAAACATCTTCAAAAGTTTCTGTATCCTCCAGCCCAATGTCCTTACTCAGGGGCAATCTGTCTTGCTGCCTCAACTTGGGGTCAAAAGAAGGAGATTTCAATGGGAGAAGACATGTATGAGAAGTCCAGCACAAAACGTCCAAAATACAGCAGTAGAGGGTAAAACCAAAAATAAAATCTGAAATAAGCAACCAGTAATGAGAAGTACTCAGAATGGCGAATTTATGGGGCCAAAGTAAACAGAGTCTGAAATGAATCCAGTCTGTTATAAGATGCAGGATTTACTTTTCAAGCTAGATTTGCTTTTCTTACTTTAGGGTTTGATGTTAAATGACTTTGATAGGACAAGAGGAAACGGTCTCAAGTTGAGCCAGGGGAGGTTCAGGCTCAACATTAGAAAGAACTTCTTCACTGTCAGAGTCGTTAGGCATTGGAATGGGCTCCCCAGGGAGGTGGTGGAGTCATCATCCCTGAAGGTGTTCAAAAAACGTTTAGATGTGGCGCTTCAAGACATGGTTTAGCGGGCATGGTGGCATCAGGTGTACGGTTGGACTTGATGATCTTTGAGGTCTCTTCCAACCATAATGATTCTATGACTTAGAAAACGCAAGAAAAGGAAAGCACCACAACAGTCAGCTTTTATACCTCATGTGCTTTGTGAGTACACTGGAAACGCACTTCTCCGAAATTCTTGTGCACACCTTCCAAGGAGAAAAAGATGATGAGTATATTTCTGAAATTGTGTTTATGCCCTCCTTCCAGAGGAACAGCGACCTGTAGTCCTTCCTCCTAGGCACATCTCAGATCTGGGGTTGCAAATGCCATGATTCCTTCCCTGAACCTCCCAGCTTCCCTCTTCCTTCTCCCCCAGCTAATCCTTTCCCTTGAAGGACATAGCTCAGAGCTTGCGGAACACCAGAGCAGTGCTATGGCTACCACTTATTTTCATTTACTCCTTGGTGCTGGATGTCTCTGTATCTTCAGTGTTGGATGTGAGTCTCCTTTTGCTCTCTGATATCAATGATTTCTTGCCAATCTACCTATAGAAATAATAAGCAAACCAAATGGTAAAAGTTCAGTCAGCTCTTCACTGATTCATGTTTTTGTTTCACATCGTCTGTCTACCTTGACAGTAAGACAAGGCATCAGTACCTGCCACTTGTCCCCACCACATTCTGTCAGAGGAAGAAAACTTCAAAATCGACAGGAGGGTTATCCAGGCCTCTTGCAATCTGAAACCAATATTCTCCTCATCTTTACAAAAGATAAATTATTGTAAAAATGGATACCTGAACTGTAGTAAAAAACTGAGAGTATCAAGATCAGGATGCCTAGTTCCAGCTGTCAAAGTTTGACAATACTGATATGTAAATGGATAATTCCTCAAAAGTTTCTACTGTAGCCTATTTCCTTGCATGCCCTATATAATCTTTAGATAAATTATTCAACTGAGAAGTTTTTCTTTCCATTATATAGAGTTAGACTCCTTTCTAATTGTGTAACTGTTCCCCTCTGCAGATGGGAAGAAAATGCAGAGGAATTTATTATTTATGGAGAACAAATATTAATAGTTCATGATGAATTCGATATGATGGTTGCCACAGAAAGGTATCTGGGTAAAAGCTACCTTATGACATACCTTTTGTTGTGAATGCTTTCATTGCTTAACATTCATTGTGTGAGTTATACTCCGTGAGAGGAGAGGGAGTTGGATCATTTTGACACTGGCAGTGACTGCTAACGCACTGATTAACTAAAAGCAATGGTATCATTACTAAACGAGTCATTAGCATCCTCAGAGAAAAGCATTAATGAGGAGGGGAAAAAAAACAATTGCTTAGAAAAAAGCACAAAGCACATGATGGAGTATTTTAATTTGTTCAAAAATATTTACTGGTCCCCTGTTCCTATAATTAAGGTTTTATTAATTTAGGATGGGAATAGATGACAGCATGAAGCTTTGTGTCTGCGTCAGACTCCTAACGCTGAAGAGAGACCCCAGTGAATCACAAGCACCACAGACACTGTCAGGGACAGAGGTTCCTTCACGGTACGGGCTGTGGGAGAGACGAGTACCAGCCTTCTCTGTAGTGATGCCTACTTCTGTATCAGCTTTTTGCAGCATGCCCATATGGACAACGAGCAGACCTCAAAAGTCTGAGAGTTTAATCATGTTCAGTGTAATTTATTTTCGGTAGGCTCCTAACAACAACCTACAAGTAACTGGCAAAAGAGGCAAAATCCTATGCCTCTGCATGTAAATGGGAATGGGCACTGGAGTGTAACCAGGAGTTCATCCATGATGTAATGATCTCCCAACACCATTTTGAGCACATCTGTGTTGAAATTACCTCCAGAAAGTCCTCATGCAAAAGGCTCTGAAATTCAGGAGGAACACAATGTGTTGTAATTTGTGAGGTCTGTATCAGGCTCCAAGTCTGGGTCTGGCAAAGGGATTTTTATTTCCCCCCCCAAAAAAAAAAGTCTGGATTGATATCCTGAGATTCTCTGCAGGAGCACTGTACAGAAGTTCAGAAATACAAATTTTCCTGGTTAATTCCACTGAGCATATTTAAAGGAAATAAAGCATGAACTTGTCTAGATTGTCCACTTGAATGTGTGGATGCTGAAAATGACTTGTGTCTTCAACATCTCCAGAGAGGGATCATAACAATGAGTGAGCAAAGATTGAAGGTCCATCCCTGCCAGGTTCTGTGTGTCTTGAATCACAGATTCAGAAAATCACAGAGTAATTGTGGTGGGAAGGGATGTCGTGAGGTCCCATCTGCTCCCACCTCCTGCTCAGAGCAGGTCTAGTCAGATCACCTTTCTCAGGGCCGTCTCAAGGAGGGAGGTTCCCCAACCTCCGTGAGCCCTGTTCTAATATTGGACAACCCTCATGGCAAAAAAGGTTTTACTAATATCTAACAGGAATTTCTCATGTCTTCTGGCTCCTCAGAGCCTCTGATCAGGCAGCTGCAGACAGCCACAGAACCTCCCTTGAGCCTTCTTTTCTTTGTAGGCTCTTAAAGAGAAGTACAGTGCGTTGGACTCCTACGGACCCAGGCTCCGCACTGCTGCCTCATAGCAGGCAGCGATCCTTGTTGTGGGTAGCCAGACTGTGACATTGCCCATTTCTACCCACTTTTCTCCTCTGTTTGTACCAGGTACCCTGTCTCTTTCAGAAATACTATTTTAAGGGAATCATGACTTTTAATCTAGTTGCTGGCATACCTCCCTCTACCCACAGGAAAGCACAGCAGCCACTGAGACAAGCAGAGAAAAGCTGTGCCTGCTATTTTCATCCTATATTCCCCTGTGTGATGGGGATCCGCTCCTGTGCACGTGGGGTTAACCCCACATTAAAGTGGGATTTGGGTCCAGCACTGGAGGTCCAGATTTAGGAAGCCTAAAATCCATGTAAATCTCTGGGTCAAGAGCTTCTTATTGGCTCAGGCTGCACTGTGAGAGCAAATATTGGGCATGGGGATTTGGTTCAAAATAAGGTGTGATTTAGGATTTTGGTCTTTTTTGTGTCTGGGGCTTGTTATGGGCTGACCTGTTCTGCTCAGTGTTGGACCACGTGTTTTAGCAGCCAGAAATGGGATACCCATTTTTGGGTAAATTCTCAAAATCCCTGCATATTAACTACCATGCTATGTGAGTCCACAAATGTTGAAAACGCAGCACTGAGGATGTATTACAATGGTTTTTGAGGATGCAACACAAAACAAAAATGAGAGAAAAATAACAACAACAGAATAACTGGAGGTTTGCACCTGTGGAACCCACTTGTTTTTTTGTATTCTCTTTACTAAACAACAGCTTGAGCCAAAGAGTTGGATAGCCCAACTATTTCCTCACTGATCTTTAATATAAATCCATTTTTACTCATTGTTATATTCCAGTTTAATACTTTAATACCAATTTCAAGGAGATTTGCCAGTGAGTCCAGGCAGAGCAAGCAGGATTAATGCAGACTACCCAGGTGGGGCCCTAAAGCAGCGCAGAATCCAAGCATCACTTCAATGTTTTGGGTCTGGGCCAACACAGCTGAATTGGATGCCTGGTCCATGTGAGTACAACAGCAACTGGGGGACTTCCAGGCTTCACTGCGTAGGATAGGTATGCCTTAGGATCTTCTTCCTGGTGCTAGTGTTGTGATTACATGACAAGTAGCTAAGCTGTGTGCAGGAGATTGGACTAGATGACCTCCAACCTAAATTTTTCTGTGATTCTGCGAATAGCCAGACTAAATTTTGAGAATTTTCCCTGCCCTCTAGCTGTGGTTTTCCATAAAATGGCATCGCAAGGGGTGATGATTCAAGGATGTTGAAGGAATGTTTTAGGGCGAATCCCACCTTAACTTCTTGAGGCTTTCCTGTATGATCCAACATCCAGATCCATGTGGCTCTCATGAGCCCTTTGGAAAGCAGTATCATCATACTTTTAAGAACAGCTCTGTGTAAGAACCCAGGTCAGTAGAGATGGGCACCTACAAGTATTCCTGGATAACATGACATCACAATATCTATTTTTTAGTCATATTTCTCTCTAGGTCATTAAATTCTTTATTAAATTTACAGGGATAATTAGATATCTAAGAACTAGTTCAATAAAATACAACAAGTAAGAAGGCATCTACCTAGAATAGCTAATGAGTCGTACTTATCATTCCTTATCCCATGCAAAATGGTACAATTCAAACCAGAAGGATTGAGGAATCCCACTCCAGAGTATCTCACAGCTGTGTTATCCAGAAGTACATTGGAGATGTGGGTCTAACACCAGGCAAACAGCGAAGAGAATAACCCTGGTCTTCCTGTCTCCGATGAGACTTCTAATAAATGATTAAGGCAGTAAATAGGACAGCTGTTCCATCGCTTTTGTTTGCCAGCTGTGACAGAGTGATGGGCACTCTGTACCAACCCCAGCAGGGCCCAGAGCAGGAGCGAGGAGGGAAGTGACCTCCCCGAGAAAGGGGCTTCGGGGAGCTTCAATGCCGCAAGCAGAAACCTGAGGATCTTGTTGGAGGGAGCACCAAACCCCAGGAATGTGAGGTGCTTGGAAGGTTGCAGTGATGAAGGTTTTTAGGAGCATATACATTTTGAGGACAAGTACGTAGCTAAACTCATCTGTGAAGTCAGTCGTCTTGTTTGGAATGGGACCTCTGTTGTATAAAACAACAGATAAGTAAACAGAGTATTACTTTTAAATTACACCACATAACACATAGGGCTTCAGGGGAAAAAACAATAATCTGTCTTATAGCCTTTAAAACTTGTCTAATTTTACTTGAATCATATTTAAAATCCATTAATCATTTAATTGCATGTTTGTCTTTTACAACGATGGACATTTTCCAATATGTTGTCATGTAGTACTTTTTCATATTTTTGATAGAAGAAAAAAACCCTTAAGTACTAAAAGCAATGATTTTTAGAGAGTGAAAGAGAAAGAAAGAGAAAGTAAAAGCATCTCATTATTTCTCTTCCTGAACAGGAAAGTAGTTCAAACTGATTATCATTTTTTCTGGAAGTGTTGCAGGCTTCTGGTTACTGTGAACCCTGGAAACCCTGTGCACTTGCACTTCAGTTTAGCAAACAGAAGCCTTGTTGTTCTCTTTGTTCAGAAAGGTTTAGTTCAGAACTAACAAGCTGATAAAATACTTCCCTTACAAATTTTTATAAGAATCTACAATGGGTTACATCGCTACATTGTCATGGTGATGAGAAGTGCAGATGTCACATGCAAACTAGAAAGTGGTATATATGATGGTTTGATTTTGAAAAAGATTTTATTAAAGCAGCTTTCAGGGGGTTCAGATGTTCTTTCTTTCAGCAGATTACTTAAACTTCAGTAGCTAGAGGCCCAGTCCAGAGACCAGCACACCCAGTAAAGCCCATGGTGTTGGTTTCAGAGGACTCTGGACACGGCCATTAGGAAGGTATAGATGCGAGACAAATGCATTAATTTCCTCTTTGCACAGAGACAAATCCCTCCTACAGACTGAGGCCCTACAGCTGCTTGAAGTATATGTAAACTTAATGAGGATTACTTTTAAATGGTTGGGTTTGATATATGGGATATATGGGGCGTTACTCTTGGTAGAGCTTGCTGTTACCTGAAGGGTATCTTAGAATTAAAATTTTAATTTACTTAACCCAAGTGTAGAATAAAAATATAACTTCACATACAAATTGCCAACACACAGTACAAAATGTACCTATCAATTGCCACCCTTGGTCTATTCTGACCTAGTATACACTTCTGCCTGCATAAATTAATCGCTGCCTCTTTCACAAAGAGACATAACAGTGAAGGCATTGCCCTCATTTTCCAGACTTTGGCTTCAAAGATATTAATTTTCTTTACACAGTAAGCAAATTACTCATTTCACTGAATTGTTCTTGGCAATTACCTTTAAGAACTCTGGCAACGTTAGCGGTGATGTGCCATATGTGTCTGTGTCTGCCTAGTCTGTGGATACACATTTGACAAAATCAGCACGGTGGCAATGAACAGCAAGGAGAAGACCTCACTGTAAGAATTTTGCTGCTGTGATGTAGCTTCACCTAGTTAGACAGTGAAGAGCAGCGCTAACTCCTCAGAAACAGATGACCATTTCCCTTGGCTGTATGATCAGTCTTTCAGTGCACCTGTACGTGGAATGGAGGGGAAGTAATCTTACAGAACAAATTTCAAGAGACCTGCTGTGCCTGTAAATAAAAGCATATTGTACAGATATGAGTGAGAAATATTACTACATCAATTTCAGAGATTCACTATCCTCATTTGATCATTTAATGTTGATCTTTTGTCTCCTTGACACAGTTTATTACACATCTTCTCCGCAGTGAATGTTGTGAGCAGATTATTGTCTTTCTACTATCAGCTATGCTTCTGAAGTACATGAAGACTTGTGTCATATCCTTTCTGCTTCTTTTATGATCCAGGACAAACAATTTTGGTTATTTCCAACTTTCTTTGTAGGTTGTGCTTTCTAGACCATTGATAATTCATGATGATCTTTGGTAGACTTTCTCCCATTGCTCAGTGGCTTTCCTGACGTACCAAAAACTGGACTTGGTTCTGCAGGTGGGTCTCATCAGTACTGAGTAAATCAAAGGAATTATGTATTACTATAGTATAATCGATACTCCCTTTTTTACATTCTGGGATTATGTTCCTTTTTTTTCCTAAGGATGATGATTATTTTTTAACTTGCCATCAGGCTGTGATCAACAATAGGATGTTGTGTTTTCTGCAGGGCAGCTGCTAACAAATGTCCCCTACTCTGTACTTGAGCAATTGTTTTCTTGTGTAGAATTTTTTGCTTGTTAAATTGCAGTTGGCTTTGTTTTTCTAAAAAGTATCTCCAATTTGTAGACTTCATTTCTGTTCTCCTCTTGTACTCCAGTGTGTTTCAGCTCTCGTTGTGCTGGAGTTGCTATCTCCATCCCATCACATAGTCAAGACTTTTACTCACCTGAAGTTTCCTGTGAAGGTGGAGAGCATGGGGGCACCTTGCAGGTATCCAGAAGACTATAAAATGACTCAGTTTGCAGGGGAGAGGTCTGCTTAGCTTCCCACAAGTGAAGAAAGTTGGTGCAGATGCCATCACAGAAAGATCATCTTCAACAGGACAAAGTTAATCACCCTCCTTTCCCATACTGTGGAAACCAGAATGTCACAAATGTCTGTTCCTGTTCTCTGAGTGAAACCACCAAGGCCTTGGGCCTCTACCTTCTCTGAGGTGGAACTGACCTACTTGCCAGGTCCCAGATCAGGAGCTGGTTGTCACTTCTAGCCATGAGCTTCGCCAGTAATACCAGCAAGAGTTCAGCGGGGCTAAGGAAATGGTTAAAAGTGATTCAGAGACCTTTCCAAAGGAAGAATGCAATGCTTTTTCAGGAGTCCAAGACATATAGAGCCCTCACATGAAGTTAGATGTATCTCCTTAAGTGTAACCTCCACAACAGCTCAGGCATGCCCGCCCCTTCTACAAGGAGCAAGTTGCACTGCCACAGGGTGCCCCCCTTCCCCTCTGCTGGTCTTCCCCTCTCTGCCAGTGTTTTCACTGATGCATCCTTGGTGCCCTCTCAACTCTTCAGCTCTTAGAAGTTTTAGGTCTCCTTTGATCCTGGAATTACCCTTGGGTAGTGTATTTTGTCCTAGCCTGGCTCGAGCTAGCTGTTGTTATCTTAACACCTTTGAAGCTGTTTACCTGAGACACAATCTCCTTACTCTTCTTATTCCGTCTTGTTCTTCTCCACCTTTTCATAGCCCCTGTGGACTCAGTTTCAGGCATTCAGCCAGGCAATGGTGCAAAATTAGGGAAGAAAACAGAATCGCAAGTACATTCAAACAAAAATAATACAGAATTGCCAATCTGACACCCACTATTTGTCATTTCTGTGACTACCAAGGTTTTATAAAGCATGAAGAGTTTGAAGCTTTGGGGATTTGGTGAGCAGAAGACTGTAGCTAAGCCTGAGAAAGTAAAGGCCACTGAAGATCTTCCAAAGGAAGGGGAAGTTGAGACAACAAACATCGTCTTCTTCTGCACTTAGCCTCCAAAAATACTTCTTGAT
This sequence comes from Cariama cristata, assembly GCF_000690535.1. Taxonomy (NCBI): domain Eukaryota; kingdom Metazoa; phylum Chordata; class Aves; order Cariamiformes; family Cariamidae; genus Cariama; species Cariama cristata. Next base: position 66,203 of record NW_009609036.1, read on the forward strand.
CCTTCTTTGAGGTTCCAGCAGGAGTTGTTGGGTCTTCATCTGCACCTCCCAGAGAAGCTCATGGCAGTTCCACAAGCCTAGTCTAGTCCAGAGTGAAATCTCATGAGCTGGAACCCTCCAGCCTGCAGTTCAGTGTCTTGCATCTACTCCTGTTCCCTGGAGTTTAACTTGCAAGAAATCGCAGTCTGGTATTCACTGTTTCTACCAAAGGTTGCATACGTACTGCCATGAAACCTAAGCAGAGAGCATCCTGGGTTACAAAGCATAAGTTATACATTCTTCTGCTTCCACATTTTGTTACTGAAAAAAAAAAACCAAACAAATCCAAAACCTCACTCTTCACTGTTGCATTAATTATTTCTGTGGAGAACTGCTGCTCTTAAGTAGTTCATCAATTTTACAGAAGACCAGGTTAGGAGGGGTGTCTTCATCCGCATCACGACCTTCTGCAGATCACAACCCATAAAGATCACTCTATTTCCCTGCAAGGAGCTCAGAGGTATGACCTGATGCTCCATTTTTCAAAAATAAAATGGTATGTGTTAAGCTGAGAGCCAGAGACGACAGATGGTACCAGTGTCCCAAGGCACCTACTACTGCAGGGGTTTGCCATGTCCAGAGATCCCACAGACAACGCGCCATGCTGTAGAGATTAATTGTGTCAATCTGATCTAGAGAAAAATGTGACACTAGAGCCCTTGGTGGCAGTTTGTAAGTAAGGACGGCTTTTGTGCATCACCTCAGAGAGCTTGTCCATGTAAGGACTTTCCCTGATAGCATACATTTGCTGTCACCTTGACAGTAGAGTTGCGGTGTGTGAGACAGGCTGTAGAAACGCATGGTACCCAGCAGGGCATGAGCAGGGTGATCACAGTCAATTGCACTCAGACAGCTCTGAAGAAGGTTGCTTCTCTGTCAGAAGTCGATAATTTCTTAAAAGTATTTTGCACTGCATTGATTTCAACAAAGAATAGAAATGATTCGCAATCAATTTGTTTTTTCCTTTCAAAATGAGTTTCTGTTACAGTTTTAAAAATGTTGTGTACTTGTTAGATGAAATAAAAAGAGAACATTTTGTTAAAAACAGAACAAAATCACTGATAACCTTAGTTATTTCAAAAATAATTTATTGGGAAATTTTGATTGCTTGGAGTTTGTTCTACCTCTGGTCAGACTTGTGTTCTGATTTTGTGGCAATCTTTGTGAAATGGGAAATCCATTTACTATCAATCCTTGAACTGACCAGCTCCCAGGCTTTGTTCCTGGTTTGTCTATATAACTTAACCTAATGTGTTTCTGTACTTTTTTTAAAAATTGCATGAATTTTATTTCTGAAAGGTAGAACTTTGGTGTGATCCTACTGTTTGTTCCTGGTATGTTTTATATTTGCAGAGCTAACAAACAACATCTATTTGGGAACTCTTCAGCATCATTTAAAAATTACTTCCAAGAAAAAGAAGAAAAATAATGTTACCATGTCATGTACTGATTTCATTTGGATAATAGCATAAGTGAATCAGAAGTCACAATGTAATTTTGGTAGAATGCTTAGTAAAGTACCAGAAGCTAAGGAAACATGGAGGTGGGGCTTTTTTGATGTGATTATCCTGTCTTTGGCAATGATTGTGTTGTGGAGATTGACGCTTCCCACCATGCAAGTAATATACACAGACCAGATTTTTTAAAATAGAATGCCTGCATCTCTGGTTCAAGACCTGTTGTTCCTTTTCCAACAGCTGACAAAGCTGTGCTTGGTGAGCTGGCTAGGGTTTAGAAGTGAATCTTAGAAGGTTAGAACTTTCAAAAATTGAATCAAAATGGTGGGATGACCTTGAGTTTCCTTGTAAATGGGCATGATGATGTGAACATGCAGTGTGTCCTGAGAGCGGAACCGAGCTCTCAAAGTGTCTTCCCATTCTTTGTAGCTTTTCTTTTCCCTTTGAATCTATTTTTGGAGCTTCAGTGCACAGTTCCCACCCTGTGACAGCAAAGGAGTCTTTATGTGGTGTAGGCTAGAACAGACTGCAGTGTAGGAGGACGGTGGATTACTGTAGCCTCATATTACAAGCAAATTTAGCAAGTGCTTTAAAAAGCCAACATAAGAAATAACATCAATAGAATCCTGACCAAAAAAAGTCTAGAAATATAAATCTGAGACTTATTTTATTCTAAGAGCGTATCAAAGTGGAGAGAAAGGGACTAGGGATGGGAGGAAGAGCCTGTTATTGCAATAGTAGGAAAGAAGGTCAACCCAAATGAGTGATTTCCTAGCTGACTCACAATCTATTACATTAATAAGATCATTGATTAATCTTTAACTAGATCCTCTTTTGCCTTTTTTTTTAATTTTAAACTATTTTTAAAGTTTAATGAGATAGGTTAGCTAGATAAACATGTAGTTAACAGACAGCAGGGTGACAAAAAGATCGAGATATTATGTGAATATCAGAGTTCTAGGAAGGGCTTAAAGGTTTGAGAGGGATGAAGTCCTTTCCTCTCCCTGATATGATCCAGCCAATTGTTAATGCAGGTTAAGGAACTTCCCCAGTGACCCATTAACTCCCCACTAAGCCCTAGTTTGTCTGTGAATGAGCAACCTCTACTGAAAGATTAAGAAAAGCAAAACCTGCCTTTGTCATTCAGTAGATGGTGCTCTTCCCTTCTCCTGAAGTTATATCTCGTTCTGCTGACACATTAGGTGCCATACTTCAGAAGTGATTTAAGTCTACATTTCTTCTGCCTCTTGTGCCACCGCTGCTTGCTATGTGTTTTGCCAAAATTTGAATGTTAACCCCTGTGCCCAGGCCAAGTCAGATTTTGTCTTGTTTACTTCATTTGTCTGAAATGTCCCACCTTCTCACCTGACAAGGACTGGTTAACAATATATGAGGTCTGGGTCTACCAACATTTTCCTGTCAGTCCCCAGGAAAGAAAAACCACATGCATTGTGGATGGACTGGGTATCTCCTCAGAAGTGGAGCTGCTGGTTTTCCACTGGAGTGCAGTGCTGTTCCGAAATGTATCTCCCACTCAGGCACCAGTACAGACTTCTCTCAGCTCTCTGGCTTTACAGGACCTACATCTACATTGGTGGACTCCATAGGGTCCAAAGGGTGAGTGCCCATGTCCTTGCACCCAACTTGACTAACCTTATTCCTGACCTGTGCTGGAGCAAGAACTGGGCATGCTCCAGCCTCCACCTGCTGTCCTGCACCTTGGTTCCTATCAAAAGAAAACCTGATAATAGCTGTTCCTGCCAAGTCCTTGATTTGGATTTTGCAGAAATGCTGAAGACATGCAAGAGCATACATCTCGTGCTTAGTCTGAAGACAGCCTGAGGGATGAGGTTTAAAGAGTCAGAAAAGTTGCAACCAAACACCAAGCTGGAAGATTAAGCTCAAGGATCAGGATGTGGCTGGAACTGCTATCAGGGCTTCCCAATAGCACCTGATGGACAGGGTGGATTCCTAGAAGGCTTCATTGAAAAGATAGACATTTACTTCTTGTTGAAGGAAGAGTTGCTTGTTATATTGTAAGCTTATTTAATTTTGGAACACGTTTCTGGGCACATGAAGGAGAACATGACTGGGAAAAGCCAGCATGGATTTACCAATGATAAATCATGCCTGAGCAACTCAATTGCCTTGCAGATGAGGCAACAGCAGTGAATGTCATTTACATTGACTTTAACAAGAATTTCAACTCTGTCTCCTACAATGGTCTTGCATCCAAGTTAGGCTATGAATGTCTGGAAGGGCAGACAACTAACTGAGTAAAAAAGTAGTTGGATGATTGTGCTGAAATGGTAGGAGGTAACAGGTCATATTTTACCTGGAGGCAGGTTACAAGTGGAAAATTGCAGAAGTCTGTCCTGGGACCTGTCCTATTTAACAGCTTTATCACCTGGAAGAGGTGATTAAGAGCACTCTAATCAAATCTGCAGATGAACTCAGGCTGGGGGCACCATCAATACCCACAAGGGGAGGGCTGTTGCTCAGAGGCACCCAGGCAGGCAGGAGGAATGGGCTGACAGGAACCTTATGAAATTCATCAAGGATAAATGCAAAGTCCTGCACTTGGAAAGGAAGACCCCTTGGCACTGGTGTAGGCTAGGGACAGAGTGGCTGGGGAGCAGCTCTGTGGGGAAGGCCCTGGGGTCCTGGTGGCAGTGAGCTCAATGCAAGCCAGCAGTATGCCCTGGCAGGAAAGGAGGTTGAGAGAAGGGATTAGCTCTCTCAGCATTCACCGAACCATCTCTAGGTACAGTGTCCAGTTTTGGACCCGTGATGACAAGAAAGACATCAATAAACTGGACTGAGTTTGGTCGGGGGGACCCCAAGGTGGTTGAGTTTGCAGGACTTGTGCTGTGTGGGGAAGGTTAGGGATGGGGATGGTTAAGCCTGAGGAAGAGATGGCTTTTGAGAGGGACCTAACAGCAGCCCTCTTGGTACCTGTGGTGGGTGAAAGGAGGGATCTAGGCTGTTCCCAGCAGTGCATAGCAAGAGCTTGAGATAAAAATAGACATAGGCTGAAAACAGTCTTCACTGTGAGGACAGTCATGCAGGAGTGCAGGTTGGTCAGAGAGGCAGGAGACTGGACCAGAGACCTCCTACGGTCCCTTCCAGCCCTAATTCTCCTGTGACCATGTATTATCATAATTCCCTGTTACATGACAGTTTGCTTTCAAAGCAGAAGCAATCCTGAAAGATTACTGTGGCTATTAGTGACCTAAGGTGGGATTTTATTTCAGTCTGCTTTAAAGAGTCAGGAGATGCTCAGAAATGTGCACGTGGCCTGCTCATTTGCTCTCCACTGGGGGAGGAAGAGCTTGGAGACTTGCATTTGGGCTGGGGATGGGCTCTGCATGGGGATGAGTAACCCTGAGGGATGTCCGTTGTTCACAGGTTAGCCCTGGCTTCATTTACTTTGTCGTATTACTCAGAGATATTACTTCAAACTATGTGTCATATAATACAGATCTGAATGCGTCAGTGTCATGTGGATGAAATGTATAATCCTTTTTTTTTAATTAAGAGCCTTTTCAGAAATGTATTTATGCTGTTGTGTAGTTGTTGTTATTCTGTGCATCTCTTGCTCCTGCCAAGCCAGCGGGTGCGGGAGAGCTCCCTGCACACTACGAGGTTTGGCTCTTTCCAGCAGGAAAACTCAAGCAAGCAAGAATTATTTTGATCTTGAGCTCAGAGCTCAGTAAGGGCTGATGTTCATTTGTGTGGAGAAAAAGCTTTGGCATTAAAATATTTTCCCTTTTTTTTTCCCTTCCTCTCCCTTGTCTTTTCATGTAAATGTTCAAAAATCAGACACCATAAACCATCTCAGAAGACCAGCCATTTGAAATAAATATTATCTTAATGTGTACACTTTTGCCAGCTGGGTGCACCTTCAGGCAGAACCTCTACTGCGGGCTGGACCAGGACCACCTACACAGCCGTGCAGCAAGGCAGGAACATGTGTCTTGCCCACAGGTCTCTGACTTTCATCTCCTGTTTTTCTCTGTGCCCCAGAACAGCGAGGGCTGATGTAGCTGAAGGATGTGACTGTGGCTAACAAGATGTCCTGTCCCTGGTTGGGCAGGCATGCACGTATCCAACACGCTTCCCATGCGCGCTGAAGGGGTTGATGCCCTGAAGACCTTGGCAATAGGAAGGGTTCTTGAATATCTGGAAGTAAATATCCCCCCTTACTTCGCATCTGCTACCAGGACCTCCACAGGCACACCCTCAACAGCATATACATAGGAAACTTTCTCCTCCACCGTGTAGAGAAGAGCAACCAGCCATGCTCCTACCACCACCAGAAACCTTTTGGGCAGGTGGAAGGCACTGATTCCTCTTTCAGGGCTGAAGACAATGAGCAGCTCTGCTTGATGTTTTATTGAAGGACTGTAACATGGTTAATAACTTTTTTCTTTACAGTTTCTCTTTGCTAGCCTCCATACATAATGGCTATTTAAAAGCCCTATGTTAAGGCATTGGGTTAGTTTGTACAAAAAGGACTGATATTTTGCCTGATGCACCAAGATTCTCCCAACTGGTCTTCCAGTAGTGGGTCAAAAAACGCATCTGGCAAAGGTGCCAAACAGGGAATGCATGTGAGTGTAGCCTAGGTCAGGTCTGTCCCAGAGGACGGAGAGCAGAACTGGCAGCACATTCCCTCTAAAACCTCATGCTCCTGTACGTCGTGAGTGAACGTATTTCATGTAAGAACAAAACAGGGAAAAATGAGTTTTTCCCCATGCCTGTTCTCATGACATCATTGAAAGTATCCAACAAGTACAGGTCAGAGTTACTGGAAATTACCTGAATTTCTGCAGATAATTCATCTTTTGCATAGATTTACTAAAAAGGTGATTAAAGCTGTGCTCATATGAACAGCAATAGTTTCGTCCCCTCTCTTCTGGTTTCTTACAGTGAAGGAGTGCAGTCAATATTGAAAATACTGTGGAGATAGTTTTTTTAACAAAAATACATTGAGCTAGAGCCCCTTATTTCAACATTACATGCTCTCTCCCAATTTATATCATTTTGTCACTGTGAAACAACTTATCACCTTGTTGCAAGAAGAAGGCTTGTTAGTTTGGACCTACATTTCTGTAAACATATGACTTGTATCTTCTAATTCGCAGCTTCTTGGTTTTAGCCTCCATACTCCAGCTGAAGTGGTCCTGGTGCAAAAGCTGGTGATGTCTTCCACCCTCTGCAAGGCCTGTCCAGCTGCATTGCTGTCTGTGCAAGGCCTCAAACCCAAAGCAGACTAATTTCATGCCCTGAAGACTTATTTCTGGTTTAGGGCACTTTTTTGTCCTCCTTGTTGTTAGTTACTCACCAGAACACATGTACTCCTTGTTCTACCTGCTGTCTGAACAGATATAATTTCCTGTCAAGGGCAGTGTCTACACTGCGAGTACAAGGGCTACACGTTTTTAATCAAACACTATTTAAAAATTTGCTAGCAGCCACGGAAGACAGATGTTACAACACCAATAGACATTTGTTGATTATGGTCACTCCTATGGCCCACCTGACTGATGTACTTTTTAATGTCTTAGGTGCCTGACATTAAAAGCTAAGACAGTACTTACTTAAAATTCATAAAATTTCATTTTTCTGATTTAAGGAAACTCTGATCCAGTAATTGATAGAGGCTGTGTAAGAGTACTGTTCTTCCATCACTCCTAGTTCTGAATATGCAAATTTCAGACTACTTGACGTTGAAATTTTCTCCTGATATCCAGGTTTTCAAGACAAAACAACAACATTGTCACTATTATTTTCAGCTAGATGAATTAGTTACAAGGGACATACCTACAAATGTTCTTCCTCTTCCCTCCTAAATTCCTGACTTCTCAATATAAAATGAATCTTTTTGAAACTTTTTGTTTGAATTAAGAGATTGACATACCCATGCTATGTATTTTTCACACTTGTCTTTTGCGTATTAGCCTTCAATAGTCCAGCCCTACTTTCTTTGAATGCCCTGGATATGTACGGAAGGAAATCCCTCCTTTCCACATTTAAACACTGGCAGCACAGGTCAGGATCCTGGATTGCTTCTTTCATTTATGTTAAAATTGCACCGAACTGAGACCAGAGGTTGTTTGGGAGGTGAAAGTGGGGAATATTCTGTTGGCAACAGCCAAATCTCAGCCACCCACAGCCAGCCCGAGCCCTGGGGTGCGTTACCTCGGGTGGTCCCCAGATGGGACACGGCATGGGACCTTGCTGCTTCCCGCACCAGCCTGTGCACAGCAGTGCAGGATGTGACCCCACCGGACACCGCACTACGCCCTCCCGGCACCAAACTGAGACAGGAGATGCTGTCAGGTGCTGCTTTGCTGTCCTTGCCACACAAGTCACACTGGGTTTTTCATCACTTGGGCTATTTCAACCTTTAATTACCCTGACTAATAGGGAGTGGAGGGTACTTAGCATATTAGAAAAGAAATCTTTGAGTCTGGGTTATCGAACAGCTGTAGAGAGCAGTGTCCCTTAGGGGCAACGAAGTGCCTTGGGTCTCTGGAAATGACAGAAATAAATGCCTTTATTGATTATGGTCTTAATTTTTGTAATCAATAAACTAACTGAGCAGACCCAGTTTTCTCTTCTAGGCTTTTATTTCTAGTTATAACTAATGAATACTGAAGAGAACAACACAGAGGAGTCGCTGGTTGAGTCATACAACAGATTTCTGAATAAATAGGCTACTTGGTTCCCTCTGGGAAAGAAGTCAGCAGCATGTCACTCACAGAGGGTGTTACACTGACAGGTGACAGCGATGGTTTTCTTATGTAATATTTAATCCTAAAAATGTTTCTTAAGGCACTGTCAGAGCAGAAGTTGAAATCTGTGTAATGTTATATTTCCTTTGAATTCGGAGAGAGAAAAATTCGCAACCATTTAGGTTCACAATTTGAAACCTAGCAATGATAGGCCTTGGTCAAGAAGGACATATAACTTTTCCATGGAAAGGTAAATGAACGCTGTTTCAGAATATACCAAAAATCTTTGGTCTATTTGATTTGTTTCAGAAAAGAAAGATTTGTTCTCATGACTCGTTTGGATGATACAGAGACCGCTTTTGAATGTAGGTTTTTTTGGCTGTTTTTTTTCTTTTGATATCCTTTGGCTTATGCACATCTTGCAGAATCCAGACCCAAGTCCTACCAAGTTAAACTGCTGATCCTCCAGAAAGAGAAAATGGTATAAATAGCTGTCGGGAGGGCAGAACAGATAAGTGTGCTATCTGGAATTTCCACAGATCCTAATGCCAGGCCAATCCTCCGGCACTGATTCAAGGGAAAAAAAACTCCCATTGGTGTCAAAACGATTTTTTACTCAGTGAGGTCTAGTCTGACTGTATTTTCAAGTCTACTAAGATCTTGAAGTAATAATCAGTTCTACACTCCTCACTCTGATGAAGTCCATGCAGGGTTTTGTGCAAAGATGTCCTTAACTCTGATCTCTCATGACTAATTCCTAAACCAAAAGGATGGGGTCAGGGGTACAACAGAGGCACCAGTGATGGACTCCGAGGCCAAAAGAGTTGTTTGCTCATCATCTGTGCCTAGATTGCAATATCCCTGGCACCCCAATATAAGTCATGATGCAGTTTAAAAGTTCCATCTCATTGCAGCAAAGATGAAGGGTTGTGGGGCAAGAAACCCTCTTTAGTACATTTTGGGGTTCCTTACGGTTCACATTCTCAACCAGTGTTTGATTTGATCTTCAGTATACAATTCTGCATCAGAAAAGAGGGGAGTTCATGATGAATTGTTGACCATTAACAGCATGGGGTTTTAGGCACAAGTTCTGCTTGCATTTCTTACTGAGTACAACTGTTACCTGAGGCAGTATTTTAAATGAAAAACTGGAAACCTCAATCGAGTCCACAGCTTCTGCACTAAGAATCTAAAGAGTCTTCAATTTTTTGGGTACAGAGTCATTTTTTTTCACAGTTTTTTGGTTAATTTATTTGTTTGAGTTTAATACATTTCTGTGTCCTAATATTCCTTGCAGAGATCTTTTGGGTTTGCTCCCTACTATATCCATTCTCCATCTTCATTCTTCTCTGTATCTGCTGTTTCTTAATCTTTAGCTTTGCTGCTGCTGTTACTGGTAGGGAGACTGTGGAAGGGCACATCCATATGGTCCTCTACAGCAGATACAAGGTTAGAGGGAATACAAATGTATGCAAAGAAAGGAATACTGTGTCTATGAAATCCTCAGATTGGAAGAGGAAATGCAAATAAAGTGAGAAAATAAAGTTTTTTTTTTCAGGTGGAGGGATCTTAGCAAAATAGGGTATAAAATTGTAAGATAAGATACGATTTAAGACAACTGTGTCTGAGATGTCTCACCCCAAAAGCATTGACAGAACTCTAATCCCTTAGTACCTAAATGTCACTCCTGCTATTCAGCTACACAAATTTCAAGCTGACAATACATGTTTCCATTGCATGTTGTCATTAACAAAACCAAGACCCAGGTGCATTCATTACTCATGGCTATGAGATACCAACCCGATATAGCTATGAAAGGAGTTACTGAAGCTAAAGGACAGCATTGTCACAAGAATATACAGATAGGAACCCACCGTTTATAACCATGACCTGGAAACTTGGAGATTTCTAAGCATCAAAGCTGTGAAGAGCTGCTATGCCTTCCTGCAGAACAGTGAGGGATAAAACTCAAATTCCGCTTAAAGACAGCACTTGAATACTTTGAGGGGGACATTGCACAGCAGTAGCAGGACCTACACCCTATGGCTCAGGAAGATCCTCGTGTCCTACACATCTTGGAGAAGGGGGGATCTAAGTCCGTAGGACACAGAACATACAGACCAAATTCCTATCCTTTTTTGCTTTCCTCCTTCTCATCTTTCCTTTTTCTCTATTTCTTTTCACCCTGGTCTGACCTTTCATCACTTTTTACCCCTTTTTCCTTCTCTATGAGGCAGGAATATGCCTGGCTTGAGGAAAGTGAAAAAGCAGAGTAAGCACCAGGAGAACAAATAGAGAGGTGGAAAGATGAAGAACAGACTTAATGAAAGCAACCAAGGGCTGTATCTTAGTGTTCTTGGTGATTGCTTTTTGGTGTGTCCGTCTCAAAGTTTAGAGGTTTGATTTTTTATTTTTCAGACTCAAAACTATACTAAGAAACTTTGGGACCAATTCTCTGTCTTTTTTTTTTTTTTCCTAAAAAAAGCTTGAGAGTTTCTGAGTTTTAAAAGTTGAGTTTACATGGCAGGAATTTACCTGGAAAAGCCCCGTGAATCCTTTCCTGTCACTGAAGTCATCCTTCTCCTCCAAGAACGAAAGACTTTTCCTCCTCCTGCAAACACTTGCTAAAAACAATCTGTGAAGAAGGGTCACAGAATCATCTGCAGGACTAACCCTATCTGGCAGCTTTGGCTGTAAATGAAGCTGCCTTCCTGTTTTGGAGCTTGATGTCCTCCACGAAGTGGAAGCAGCGGCGAGCATGGCAGTGTCAGAAGATTTCACAGACTTCGTTTATAAATCCTTAAAGAAAAATTTTGCTATGAGGAAGTCAATACAATCTCCTCCTATTGCACTTCGATCTGTTGAAAACTCACAACTTGCCCTTGCACACCAGCAGCAGGTAGTATTTATGGATGTAATGGTGCGATACGCACGGATGTCTGGCGCAGTGACATACCCCAGAGTGCCCAGAAAGCACCAAGTGATGCCGCGTTCGGCCGAACGGCTGCACTGGCCCTGGGCTCGCTCTGTTCTTTCTTTCCTAGGTGGCAAGGAGCCATGCCCTGCCACAACGCCTTCATTGTTGAAACATAAAGAACAAAACGCGCATGTTTAGCCTGAACAGTGCTGGAACAAATCACTTGTACTGCAAGGCCTTTTCTGGGAACAGAAGTTTGGAGTCCTCAGAAACTCAAGCGAAAAAACCTCAGGGTAAAAGGCAACAGTCAGGCAAGTCAAAATACAGTGAGATATCTCCACCCCGAGTTACGGTGTTTCACCAGTTGTTCATTTGTGTAACTAAGTATTATAGAGCTAGGGTGACACACATCCAGAGATCCGAACTGGAGGAAAGCAACTTTCTTATCATTAAATGTGTACCTGAAATACTAATCCTTCCTGCCTAAAAACTTCCCTGTTAGGAAGGCAGATATGAACTAAAAATTTAGGAGTTGCAACCCGGGACGAGACTGGTCCAATGTCCTCCCTTGCACCATTTCATGCCTGAGAAGTTGCCAAAAGGCCATTTGTGGGTAATTAGTCCCCAGGAAGTTTCTTCCCTTCCCAGCACTTCAGATATAATGCTGATGCCACATGCTTCAAGGGAAAATTACCCTAGCATGTCAAACTGTGACAAAGATAAAAATCAAATATATGGCATCTGTCTAAATGGTTGTCCCTTATTTAAGTTTTGCCTGATAGGGAATGGCCAATGTGCGTATCAGTCCTGAACCTAACCAGGCTTGAAACAAAGCACTTAGGAAGAAGATCACTTGATGTAACTGCCAGCATCTGCGGTTGAGTGACCTTGGCAGTCTCCTTCAGTCTTGTGTTATTTACAGGTCTCTGCAAACAGCTGTTTGATTGTTACTAGCCATCTTCTGCATCTCTGAGTAAACTATTACATGTTTTTTTCCCTATGTTTTAATAATGCTGAGTTTGGTGCCAAAGAGCCCTCATGTGCAGCAAGCAGTCAAGTATGCTCCTTGTTGAGCTTCAGAAATATTCTGTTTATACCCAGAGCCTGTCCAAACAGCATTTTGCCTTTCTTGGAGCACAGTTTATTTAGTGTAACAAGTTCCCTAAAGTGAGTGGAGTTAAGACTTCACAGCCTTCCTCCTAGCATTGTCTTTCTAACCCTGCCTTTCTCAGCCCAACAATCCCGCCTTTATGCTTAGGGATTTTCTCCTTAGGGCTTCGATCCTTCCTTCAGAAATGGCTTTTTCTGAGTCATTCAGCCAGCCTTAACCTTGGATTTTCTCTTTCCAGCTAAACCAAAGGATCCTAAATGTCTGACTCTGGTTTAGCTGGGAGAGAGAGGAGATTTAGTTTTCCTACTCCACCCTAAATAACACTCAGATACCTTAATGCAAACAGGTCACTGCATTTGGAATGCATATTTTGGTATTATTTGTAGTGTTCACAAAAAAACTTTTCAGCAAATGCACCTATTTTTGCTCTTCAGCTGACAAAAGAAATAAGTAAAATAAAATAGTAATTATTTTCTGTTCTTACTTCTATTTTCCATTCTTTTGCTTATTGCTAACTCTCTTTTGCAGTAATTCAGTAAAATTTCTCCAGTGTAATTCACAACCTCCCTTCAGCATACAAAAAAAATGCTCTGTTTGGATCTTCAGGGCATAATCACAGTTTCCATTGACATGTGCCTGAAAACTGTCATTCCCTTGGCTTCCTAATGACTGGGTTACGTCCCGCAGGCAGCAACTCCCTCTCGCTGTGATGGCTGAAAGACACCTTACCTTTTTAACCTTCCTGGAAAAAAAAATGTTCTTTACTGGTTGTCCCAGTGTGCTAACTGGTTCCCTTCTGTTAGTCCCACAAAAACAGCTAAGGGAAGTGACTAAATCTGACAGATGCTGTTTTCTTTGGAGATCTTCTCAGTCCCAGCAGCTGGACAACTGGAAAATGAGATTTGTGAGCAGGTAGCAATGCTGTCTAGCACAGCCCGGTAATTTCGCCAACAATGAAGATTCACAACTCCAGAAAAAAATCTATTTTCAACTTCTGCTAACTGATGTTCGTTTAATTGCATTAGGACCTCCCTTGACAAAAGCAGTTTTTATTTCATTATCTGTGAGCCAACTGAGGTTAATGGTCCCTTTACAGCTGGAGGTGGTGGAGAGGGTTTTGAAAGAAACTAAGGGCAGTGGGGGGCAATGTCCAAGTTAGGGCATGGGCTGAAGGGCAGGTGTTGAGAGAAAGGAGATTCAGCAATTCTCCTATTCCAGGCCCTTTTTCCATTTTTCCCTGAGCTTTTGTGTTCATTGTGCCACTGTTGCCCAAGGCGATGTGGGTGTCTGGGGTGAGGAGTGGGTTTGACTTCTTCAGCTGCAGCCACTTCATTCTCTGCTCCCTACTAACCTGATTCATGTTTGAACCAGTAACCCAAAGCTGGGAAGCTGCCTAGCTCATTAAAAATTCCCTGAGCGAGTTTTCTGACCCAGTTCCAAAACAACAAAGCAAGCTTTTTAAGTCGTTTTTTGGAATTCATGTCATAAAAGATTCAGGCAATGTATGGATTATTTATTCACATAGGGGATTTAAAATTGCTGCTTTATTCAAAAAAATGCATCTGATTTCCAGTACTGTCTTTGTTTTACAGCACTTCAGGCAGCTACTAAAGGAGAGAGTGGAGGGGGAAAGGAGGAAATTGGGACAAGGTCTTAGGCATGACTACAAGGACCCAACAAATCCAGTTCTAGTGCCAAACTGTTTTCATGAAAGAGCTGCTTTTACTTTCTACTTGCCTGTGAAGAGCAAAAGAACACATTTATTACCTCAGCTAACTTATTTTGTTCTTTCTATATAAAGGACCTACCCTATTCTCCATGTATTTTGGATTAATCAGAAAAAATAATTGCTCCCATGTTTACTTGTGCAGCATGTCCTTCCTTTCAGAGTCAGACCCACAACAGATGTCACCAGGGACCAGTCCGTTGAAGACACAGACCAGCTGCCCTGATTCGTACCAGCTTCAGCTCTACTCCATGCTTTGTTAATAAAAATGAATACAGGCTTGCAGCTTCATCAGAACTATTATTCTTGTCTTCGGGCTCTGGTTGGAAGCCCCCTCCTATTGCAGTTGTGATGCACGTCTAAATCCATTTGAGGAAACCAAAGGTAAAAGTAGAAAAGCAGCTTTGTCATCGCAGACAAATCTCAAGCAGCCAACAGCTTCTTTTCATGACCTTCAGGTAGAGAAAGTTATTTTTTCAGGAAATCTGAGTAGCACTTGAACTCTTCAACAGATGGAAGGTCCCTTTTGTAGAGCCAGAATAAGAAACAGAAGCACAGCAAGCTGTAGTTTCTATCCCTTCCAGTGCCAGTTAATGAAAAGCTAAGGCGGGACACAAAGGAACAGAGTATAGAGGTATACACAGGACTTCTACACCCCTGGAAGAGGTTGGAAGCACAAAGGATAGAGGCTCAGGGAAGCAGCAGTGATGAGCACAATATGAGGAATTCGGGTCCCTCACAGGGACCCCAAAAGTGACACTGCCACTGTGGGACCCCCAGCCACACTCCCTGCACCCTCGCAGCCCCCCCACATGCTCTCCTCCTGCTCTCCTGGCATCAGGTCTGAGTTTCCCTCCGACTCCTTTCTTTCTGGATAAGACTTGCCTGACCTTGGAGGACAAAAGGTTTAGTTTCAAAAATTTTCAGCCCAGAAAAAGCAAAGGAGCTGTGCAGCGGCCCAGAACCCAGCAGCTTCCCAACCAAAAAAAAGGTTGATTTCTCACACACTTATCTTGTAGTTCAAAGATTCCCAAAACAGTCCAGCTGAGGTCATGTTGTAACTTGGATAAACATCTATTGCTTATTGGAGAAAAGCAAGTAATCAGCCATATCTTGCCAATCTTCTCAAGCAAGATATTGGAAAAAAGCAAGTAATCAGCTATATCTTGCCAATCTTCTCAAGCAAGATATTGGAAAAAAGCAAGTAATCAGCTATATCTTGCCAATCTTCTCAAGCAAGACAAATAAAAAAGTCCCTGTAATTGTAAGCCTGATAGCCTGAAACTAATCCCAGGTAAAATACTCTATAGCTGATCTGAGAGGCAACTAATAAAAAACTAAAAGGAAGTGGTATATTTAATGCTAAACAAAGTGCAATTATGAAAAAGTAGCTTGTTATCTGTTGATAATATTACGAGATTGATTGCAAAAGTTAACTGTGGCAGTTGTAATAGACTCTGCAGGGTATGTGATGTGGTACAGCATGGCATTTTGATTAAGAGCAAAGTGGATTAAAAAAGGGGTGGTAGCTCTCAAAATGTAATGGGGATTTTTGTTTTAATGGTTGCATTTCTACTGGTTCCCACAGAGATCAATTTTTAGCATTATGCCATTTAAAACTCTTCATTAACAGCCTAGAGAAAAGTGGTCATTTGCAAATGTTAAAAAAAAAAAAGGGGCATTAATCAATTATGAAGAAAACAGGTCTCTGATACAGAGCAACATGTATCTGTTAGTAAATGAGATGCAAGTAAACAATATATATTTGAGTATGGCCTATAATGAAAGTATGTTTCTACAAAGACTGCAGGTTAAGTCCTGGGGAGGACTGTAATGGAGGCTGGAGGTCCTGGTGCATCATCTCCTGAACACGAGCTTCAGAACAATGATGGCAAAACCACCTGATATCATCTTTGCTATATTCTGATTATAAAAGCACAAATCAAAAGGAACAGAGAGGTTTGTGTCATGCCCACAGGGAGGCTGCTGCGGAAATGTTTGTTCATCTGATGCCTACAAATTGAAGGATAATGCTGATGAAATTGGAGAAGATTCAGGAAGAAGCCACAGAGATTACTGAGGAACTGGAAAACATATATCTTGAGAAAGAAATCAAGGGATTAAACTTAGTTAATAATAATAAACTATAATATTAAATAATAATAAGAAGAATAAACTTTAGTTTATTCAAAAGTATGTTGAACAGGGAGCTGTTCACTTTTTAAACATGGGAAACAGAGATATGATAGTCTTCAAGCTAACAAACAAATTCAAAAGCTGGAAAATCAAGCTGGCCAAATATAAGATATGTTTCACATGGTTTCCTAGGAATAGCAGAATCTGTGCAATTGGTCTGTGCGTTCATCTTTCAGTCCCATCCTTTGTTTTTCCTCCTCCTGTCCTGCCTAGGCGAGTTTAATGTATCTTTAGCGTGTTTACCCAGTTACAACCGAAGTTATTGGGGTGAGGCAGTGGGAAAAAAGACATCTCAAAGATATGTCAAGTCCGTAAGTGTCCTGACAACAAGCCAGTGGGCAGAGCACTGCCTGGATTCATGCTCTTGGGCAGAAGGCGGCAACTGTGATTACACTTCGGGTTGTCTCGCACAGATACCAGCCAGCCGGTCCGATCAGTGCAAACACACACACACACACACACACACACACACTGCCCAGCTTGCTGGTTCATGTCCCGCCTGGCTTATACTAGATTTTGCTAAAAGCCCAACGAAGAATGTAACAAAGACTGAATCAGAGCAGTCCTGTGGTTTGTATATTATAGAAGATCAAGGTAAACGTCTGTGCTAGTCTTTCTGGTCTTACTGTCTCTGCATCCATTTGACTCATAAAAACAAAGCCAGTGAAGAAAGCAAAAGGAAAAAAAGAGTTAACTGGTCAGCTTGTCCAAGGGAAACAGCCATGTCAGAGAATAAAGAGGAATTTAAATGTCCCACTCCAGTTTAACGAGTGCCACAGGGTCTGACTTTGTCCTGCTCTCCGCAGGGACGGCTCAGAGCTGTGTGAGTGGGGCTACTGGGGAAGTCAGCGAGGTGGTCACTGCATTGTCTGGTCTGTGGTAGACTTTAGCTGTCCAAGGTGGAAATGAGGGCTGCCCTGGCTGTTGTCCTGGCTCTCCGCTGCACAGACAGCTCAACAGGACATCCTTCCCCTCACCAGCATCTTGACCGTATGTCCCAGTGCAGCCGTGGGCTCTACCAGTTGCTAATTTATACGTAATTCCTTCAGCTGGAAACTGCCCCATCCCCTGCTATTTGGGCAATCAGCACAAAGGTGGCTTGCCTCAGCCCACGCAGCCCTTGCCCTGCTCCCCCTCCCACTACAACAAGGCATGAACCCACCCCGGCACGGCTGTCCACTGCTCGAGCTGAGGAGTGGCACGGAGAGGAAATTTTGGGAGCATTTCCAGTTTCCTTGTTCTTCAACTGGCCCTGGGTCACTGTGCACCTGCAGAAGTGACAGCACTGAACTGTAGGTGATGTGAGGGCTGGAGCAAGCGGTTGGGGAAGGCAGGAGGTAAAGGAGGCTTGAGCCAGGTACGAAACACCTGCACAGCAACAGTGTCAGCCGAATCCACAAGCAAATGGAGTTCGCAGCCCCCAGGCAGTGAGCCCAGGCTGGACCCACTGCTGCAGTGACACCAGTCTTTGAGCTGCCCCGTTTGACGCTAACCCAGGTGTAACGACAGAAACTGCAGTCACACCTTACAGTCTTGTTACGGGCATGTCCTGTGAGAGTCTCATATACTGTAAGCAAGCTTTTCTCCCTAGTGCATTTCCTTTATCCTGAATGTTTCACTTGCAAAGCAGTCTGCGCGGGAGGAAGGAAGCCCCCCGGGCGGTGGGGCTGTGGGGTGAGCTGGCGAGGAGCCGAGCACCGGGTGCTCCCCAGACGGGGGCCTGCAGCCTTCGAGAGGGCAAAGTGCCATTTGCACAACCTCCTTCTGTGGGGAATGGCACCCAGCACTTGCTCTGAACATGCTGAGAAGTAATTTAAGACTGTGACTGACAGATTTATTCCCATTTCCTTTTCAGATAAGCGCTTGGTAAATAGAGATCAAGGTGCTGGGGCTGTTGTAGGTGCAGTGACAGACTGGCTTTGCTTGAGTACACGTGTGACTTTGCTGTTCAGGCTGATTATAGCCATCCAAAAACCCGGCTTTGAAGCAGTACATTACCTTGTATATTTTCAGTATTAGAAAAGGGAAAGCTATTGCTTTGAGAGGGCCTGTTCTAACTTTCATCTCCCAGCTTGAGCCATACATGGAAATTTGAAGGTATCATCTGATGCCATGGGGCTCTACTCTGGACAATGATGGAAAAAACTGGCCGATGCAGATATTGCTGCTTCTGAATTCAGGGTGGCACCTACACTCTTGCATTTTGCAACCCAGTGTTACACGGCTCCATGAGGAAAAACAGCGTACAACATGGCTGCCCCTTCACCTCCCCAGAAGATGCAGTCTTGGGTGGGTTGGTGCAGGACTAGCCCAGTGCATCAAACAATCAGCTCAGGCTCAGGTTAAGACTTCAGCTGTCCAGTTCTGTACGGTGTAGCACCACTGCTAATACGGCAGTCCTTATTGCAGATCCTGAGTGAAAAACCAGCTGAGCCCTGGAGAACAGCAGGGTCATTTTGTGTGACCTACTTTCTTGAACATTTTTTTGGACAGGGGGGGGCATAATTCATTTTCCTATAAATGTACACAAACGAATAGGACCTAGGAACCTTGCAAAAAGTTGTCTATTGCACTTGAAACACAGGAAACTCGCGGGGCCTTGGTGGGCCTGGCGGTTTCTCCAGGTCTCCGCTGCGACCAGCCCAGTCCCACCAGTGCAGGAACCTGCAGGCTGCCGGGGCCACCTTGGGGATGAACCCCGGGTGCAGCCCCAGTTCTCCCTCTCAGTATCCCAGTGCAATGCCTTAGCTGTTCCGCTCTTTCAGTAACACCCCAGGCCCCAAATACTTTGCAACGGCTTTGGGCCACAGCGCAGCCAAGGCCTGTTTTGAAAGCCCACCAGCCTACGGCGCAGGCCGCAGCAGAGGCCTCACAGGAGACTCGTGGGTCCCTCTCCTGCTGCTGTTCGCTCCCTCACTCTACCCCTCTGCAGACACCAAAGAGAAGGGGCTGCTGACTCTTCCTGAGGAAACTGCAGCTCAAAAGGCCTCACGCCAGCCTAGAAAACATAAGATAAAAGGAAAAGTCCAGGTTTTGTGCAAGGAGAAGAGGATATTTACAGGGCTTGTTCCAGGGAAGAAAGAAAAAAGCTCTGGGGGATGGTGCAGGAGACATCTCTAAACACTGGAAAAGGTTTTAATAGCAGTGTATCTGCCTGAACCAACACACTCAACCAATAGTGTCACAGAGTTAAATATCACACTAACTTCCCTCATATCTTCCTCCCTACAGTCCTGACCTTTATTCTTCCATCTCTGCTACCCGCCTTCCATGTGTCCTGTCTCCTTTCCCTTTCTGGGCCTGTTCTGCCTTCCCTGCCCAATGCCCACCCGTTCTCCAGCAGCAAATACCAGCTGCTCTTTGGAAGTCAGTGATGGATTGGAGGGGAAAAAAAAAAAAGCTGAGGCCAAATTTTCTGTGGTTGTTAAAAGGCACTAAACCTGACCCTGGAGGTGCCCCTGTTTGAAACCCCGGGGCTCTCTTGTCAAAACTGTTGGCCAAGGAAAATCTGTGTGTGGAGGGGGAAAGGCTGGTGGTCTGTACATCTCTCCCAGCCGGGCTGGCACCAAACTCTCTGTGAATTTAACAGAGCAGAAGGCAGCACTGAAGTTTTGCTCTGCTTTTCCCTGGTAGCCAGAAAGAAGTGAAGAGTTGCTTTGAAAGGAGTCATCCTTCCCCGTGGACACATCTGTTTCTGCCTTGGGAGGTGTTTTAGTGAGCGATGGGACCGGGGCTCCCAGCTCTTTGCCCAAATTTGCGTCTGATTAACAACGTGGCCTTGTGAAATTTCCTTAGCTTGAGCAATACAACGTCTGTAACAGACCTCAGCAGGGCTTTGGGGAGGAGGCGTTGATGGGGATTAAGCTGTGTGTCATAATGTAGTTGCTTTTCACCTTGGCAGCATGGACAACCTTAGCAGGTATTCCACTCAGCAAGTCCTGCCAGCATTTAAGGATTCAGATACTCAATTGGGATTTATTATTTAGTCAAAAGCAGAGACAAAATTAGCAGGGATAAAACAGAATTTACAACAGCTATGTGTAAATCTCTATCAAACATGCTTTTTGCTCAGAGCTTAACCTACAAATGTGGCATGTAGTCCTCCTTTTCATTGCAGAACAAGTGTGTGGAGTCTTTATAGTGGGGAGATCTAGCATAAGAATGAAGTCTTTTTTGCATTCATCTTCAGTCACACTGATGCAAACATGCCAAGGTGTCTGTAACTGTGCTCTAAGTGAAGCGCTAAGAAAACTGCCATGCACATATTTTTTTCTAGACTCCCAGGAGCGGTGAGTCAGTCACAACTGAATATGCATAGAAAGTCCTGGATAACCTTGCTGGAATTTCATTACCGTCGCGGTGTAAAAATTGTGCAGAAGTTCAGGTAGTGCATAGAAATCATAATACAATATTTAAAATGTTTAAAAACTGCAGGTAAATGCAAAGGAGTTCCTCAGCCAGCCTTCATTAGTGTAAAAGATGATTAACTTTTCTCCTGCTATTACTGTAATATTTTGCTTTTCCATCTTCATTTCCTCTAATTGTTTCAGTGTTAAACATTACACCAGTGTTAGCAAAACCAGTCTTCCCTTGCCGTCCTGAGGGCTGGCGGTGAGTACGGTCCCTGAGACACGGCACACATGGGTACATGAGAGTGACAGTCCCTGTGGGCCCCCCCACCCGAGTGGGTGCTGCTCACCTGCTCTTGCCGAGCTCTGGTGTCACAGCCCCTCCCGGGCGGCTCTGCCTCTCCTGTGATGGAGACAGATGTGCAAAAACATATCGTGGCAAAAAAATAGGATGACATTAACTCAGATCATGGCTTCACCATCTGCAGGGAAAAGGCTCCCCGAGTTGGGCAAGCAGAGTCAGCCCTTGCTGGGCTGCTCTGGGGCTGGGTTAGGAGCCTGTGAGGTGGCTGCCCTGAGCTGTAACCAAACACAAAGGCACTCAGAAATCGCCAGCCTTACAGGCTGCTTGGATCATTTTCTCTTTTTTGCTTTTCCTTGGTGTTAAGTACCATTCCTCCACAGATTAATGAAGCAGAGTCCATAAACTCTTCTATTAATTTAGTTGAAAAATATGCCAGCTTGACAAGCCAATAGTATATTAATTGAATAAGTTATTTGGATAGCAAGGCAGCTGGATAAATATATTGATTACTGAGCAAGACTTTAGAAGACATTATTCATTTTGTTCTCTTCATAGATATTTCTCCTAGCTTGTTATCTACATAGATATGTGTATATATTATAGTTAACATATATTTCGGTATTTGTCCACATTCTTATGCCTTTGGGGGAAAACAAATGTGTGTGATATTAGTTTTTAACATATTAAGTATGCACTCACTGTAGGTATTCTGCAACACCTTTTGCATCAAAAGTATGGTTATTTTACATGCTCACAGCTGGAAAGGCACGAGTATTTGGCCTACAGTTTTCTGTGCTTGAATAGCCTAACCATGAATGTTGTTCTTGAAGGAATAATTAATATTTCTTGAGATTTTTTTTGATCATGGAAAAATAAAAATTGAACATCTCCTCTCTTTGTTCTTTTGAACTTGGATACTGAAATTCAAAAGTCGGTAAAGATATTATTTAAATACTGAGGACTGAGGTGTTAAACACAGCATCATAATAATAATAGCAGTAATAGTAGTAAGAAATAATAACACCAGCTACAATAATATTAATAAATACCGTAGAGAGGACCTGGGCATCCTGGTGATTCCCTGCAGTGCAAGGGAGGGCACAGTATCTCACTGCCAGGGGACAACACCCCCTGTTGCGTGGCTGCAGTGCAAGGGGAAGGGAGCAAGTGGCAGTTGGCTTTGCCAAGACTTCCTCCTGCAACTGGAGGAAAGTTTCATCTCCTATAGTTTCTGGTTAATCTCAGTGGATTTTTGACAAGCCATGAGATTCATACCTTACACTGTCCATGTTCATACGACTACTTCAACAGGGGTGTAAACCTGATTTGCCTTGGTACTTCCATAGGCTGTGAGAGATCCAGGATTTTACTCCTTAATTTTTGTTTCCTCATCCTGAGATTTTGAATCAAAGACTGGAGAAATCAGTGGCATTGTTTTACAGTTTTGGTATTTCATTAATGGTGCTTTCTTCTCTTATTATACTCAGGACAAGTGATTGCGTGGGTTAGCTCAGACACCTACTACAATATGCTGTATAGGAAACGACCCAGTGCAAGTCATGACTTTGACAGGGAAGCTCCATGACTGCACTCACGTTGCTTGGCTCAAGGTTCTGATCTGCCATCTCTTAAAGTTGATTTAAAGATGGGCTAGTGTCAAAAGAGTTGCTTTTACCTTCCCTCAGTCAGCTTTCAGCCTGCCACTGGCCACACATTGTGGTGGTGTTCCTCAAACTGGTACCAGTGTTTGCAAGGCCACGCAATGAGCTGGATCCCACAGTCCATCTGGCTCAAAGCTAATCTTGACTTTTGTAACTGCCATTGACATTTCACCAGTTGGCTCTGCAAAGGTAGTGTTGGCTCAAGGGAGGCACTAAGGAGAGTGAGGAGAAGGTAGTGACGGCCACAGGACCGACCATTTCAGTAAAAAACAGCTCACATATTGATTTTAAGCGACCAAGAGACAGTAGCACCCCTGCAGAGCATGGCTTGCAATAGGTAGTACTATTAAAGCATTTCCTCCCCTCTCCTCTGTTAAATTTGCACTTGCAAAATATGCTCTTATATAAACAACTAAATATACTATAAAAACATCAAGTCTGTTTTTCTACACTTCACTACTGTTTGATTCTCACATAAAGCACAGAAGAAGAGGCAGTAAGGGAATTAAGGAAAATAAAGAGAAGATAAGGGAATCTAAAAATGGGTCTTTGACCTGCAAAGCAGTGATGAGAAGAGATTTCTCTTTAGTTTATGGAAATTACAGTCTGCTGCCTAGATAGAGATAACTGCAATGCAACTTCATTCTTGCTGAGCTTTTCTTTCCTTTAATCCTGCTGACTAGAAACAGTCTATTTCTGTACTGTAAGCATCATCTACTTCAACTGAAAAGCCTTAATTTAATTTTTCTAGACAGGACTGTGAGATGTTTCTGCGGTTGCTATTATGAACAGAAGAAAGCTAGGTAAAAACTATTTATGTCTCAAATTAAATATAGTAACTGAAGATTTAAATCCTATGAAATTGGGCAACATGTTTTTGATTCTTCTGTATCTTCCTGAGAGATTCATATAGGTGACTACTGTTTTCTGGCTCCATAGAGAGAATAAAATGTATAAATCAGGTACTGAAGTTTGTCTGCATTTCATCTGTTGGGAAAGGGGAAATAAGAAAGGGAGCCCTTGTGGAGATTCATCTGATAACAAAATTATAAAGAAGATGCTTGCGTGACAGCAGCAGTTGTGAGATGAGGAGTGCAATGTGGAATACAAAAACGCATAGCTAGCTCATGAACTAGTCAGAGCTGGTTTAATTTCACTGAAGTTGCTGGAACTGCACTTGTATTTTTTTCCAGCTGAAGCGCAGTGAAGTGAAGAGCTTTCATCAGAAGCAGTGTAAAAATGTATTTCACAGAGACTTAAATATTGGGTTGATGGGTGTGAAAGAGGCAAAAGCGAAGTCTGTAAATAGATTTTCTCGTTTGCGATAGAATTGCTAATACTGACTGACACACCGCAGACAACTGAATTAATCCCCTCAATGTCGCTGTACGAAAAGATGGAGGAATTGCTAACGGTGGTGAAAGGGCTGGCAAGACAAAATGCCTCAATGCTGTAAGAAACACTTCATTATGCAGCCCTACCGCCATGGTCATCCCTACAAGTATAAACCCAAGTCGGTTGTTTTTCCACTGGCACTGTGGATTTGTGAAGGCTCTGACCGTGGCTCACTGATCCACGAGTGGGTCCAGCAGGGTTCTCCCCGCTGCAGCTCCCGCGGCTGCAGTCAGTGTACATCCATCCCCCGCAGAAAATAACCCTGCTCCCCCAATTTAAAATTTATCATTTTTTAATCTCCAGTGTTAGGTAGATTTTTTCTCAAATGTCTTTCAAGTTTTGGCGTGTGGATTTTGTCGTTGTGGTTGTCCTTCCTGTGCTCCTCACACACAGACAGAGAGTCCCCACTCCTTGCAGCACCTGGTACGCAGCTTTCAGAGGGGATAAATCATGGGAACAGTGACCCATTGCAATACCAGTTATGGATATCATGGATTTGTCAGCAGCAGATCACATGCCTATTTCTATAACATTTGTTGTAAAATATGGATGCTGCTCATGCCATTGCAGGAGTCTCATATTTTCTCTTTGCTGTCAGGGTTGGTTTTATGAGTGAGAAAGCGGAGCGGCCAGCCAGGAGCTCCCACCTGTGCCCGCACTGCAAAAAGGGGAAGCCTCACAGGGGAACTAAAGCGAGCAGATTATTATGTTCTCTCTTTAGGTCATTTGTAAACTTCCACATGCAATGAAACAGAAGGTGATACCTTAAGAGGCAATTTGACAAGTAGCTGTAGCCACAGCAGCAAGGTAGGACCCAAACAAAGATACAAGTGTCTGTCTTACGTAAGCTGCTAGTGCATGGCTGAAGTTAAGTGAGAAGCAGGATTTTAGGACCTCCCTCCCCTAGTATTTTTTGGTGGGAAATTAGACCAGAGGTATCCAATCTTTTTTGATTGTGTAGTAAAAAAATTTTGAGCATGCGCTCCAATGTATGTGTATTTATTTATTTATCAATCATGTACATATACAACTGTACTAATATAGTATAAACAATATAAAACAACACAAAAATAGAAATAAAAATAGGATGAGATAAAGGTGAAACAAATGCTAATTTTATTATTAATGCTACAAAAAGTATTTTCTTCTTGCACCCCAATGGCTTGTCTTGCACAGCCTTGGTGTGCGCATGCCCCGCTTTGGAGACCACCAGTTTAGACAGCCCACGTACTCCCGGTGCCCTGAAACCCTCTCTGGAAAGCTATGTCTTCCCCAGAGAGGCCATGGGTGTTTGCCTTGCCCCTGGCCCCCTTCTCCTCCCCACCCGCCCGGCTCAGCGCAGAGCTGTCTCCACTCCCGCACCTACCGCTACCCCTGGCAGACATTGCCTTTAGAAATCCCCAGGCCCCTCTGTTAACCACTCTAACGTTGCTTGTATCACATTAACACAATCACTTAAGCAGCAGGTGCTGAGCTTTTAATTACACCCACAGCATGTTCAGCCTGCGCAACACACAGATGGGTTATTTTTCTACTCAATATACTCATCAGTTCTAATTATTCTAAACCCTTGGAGTCAGAACCGTGCAAAAATGTCAAGGTATACTCTTTTGACTTTTTGTACAACTAGTGTTCAGGCAATAAACTTTGAGTCCAAAAATACCAGACCTCTTCATCATTTGCTTTATCCTGAAGAAGCAGACCCCCATCTGTCTTCTGGAAACACTTTCCACATCTTACTCTAAACCAGCACTAGTCACAGCTCAAGGACAAACTGCAGAGACCTTCACAAAATCAAGCAACAGAAAGGCCTAGGCTAACACATCCATGTACCTTCTCCACCCTCTCCAGCCCTAGGAGGAAATCGATTTGGCCACCTTCCCCGGTCAGGGAAGCAGGCCTTGCCCTGCAAGGTGGGCAAAGCCCTTGGCTCTCATCAGCTCCGGCTTTCTTCTTACATCACCTTGCAGCCTTCTGCCATTCTTCCATCTCCTAACCCTAAGCCTAAGACCAAACAGAACCTCAAGGACAGCCTGGGCAGACCAGATGCCTGGCCATGGCCCAGCTTCCAGGGTCAACCACCCTTTTCTTTGCTCTTGGGGGTATTTTTTGCATAGGCTTCACAGGAAACCTAATCACAGTTATTCCCTCTGCAAGACGCTAAAGGTGTTTGACTCTGCTCTGTGTTCGGGCTGTCCCTCACCCACCGGGCCCTGGAGGAGGCAGCCCCGGCCATGCCTTGGGCATGCAGTGTCCCACCCCCAGGGGGTGGGAAGCAGCCGGTTGTCTTATAGAGCAAGGGTTGCGCTTTTCTTTCTCAGCAGAGTTTGTGACAAGTTATGGTTGCTGTGAGGGTTATAAAAAAATGGCACTAAGCCCACAAATTTTTCATTAATCTAGTAGGACTTTGACCGCCACCAGGGGTGTGGCTGATGGTGACAACCGAGGGGTTTTTTTGCATGCGCCTTTGTTCTGCAAGCTGATCATAAATTTAGGGTTGAACCCCACGGGAAAAGAGGACTAATTGCCTCACCAAATATCTATACCTATACTCTTCATAACTGCCCATGTCCTCTAAAATCTGATAACTAACCGAGAATGTTTGCTCAAGTCTGTAGCACCCGAGGGGTTAGGAAGGTGGCTGCCTTCAGTTACAGCCCACCTTTTCTCTCTTTTCTCAAGTGTAATTCTCCGCCTGGATGGACTTCAGGGCAGGGTATTGATTAGTGATGGAAAATCAATAGCCTCAAGAATGAAAGTCATTGCTGGCATTTAGATAAACTGGAGTTTACAGGAGGAAAGGAGCTGGGAGTATTAGCCAAGGTTTTTGTTCTCTTCATTTCTTGCTGTTCCTCAGTGTGTTACTCAGGCTAGGTTAGGATTTCTTCTAGCTGGGAGTTAGGAAATCGGATTGCTCTGGGCAGGGCTGGCCGGGGGAACGTTCCCCATGCTGCTTGTGGGAGCCAGAATCCTTCATCTGCTGGAGCAAGGACCAGTTCCCTCATTAATTACTGCGGGCTAGTGTTGGTGTTATTGCTGATCTGCCCGAGAGTCAGGCAAACCTGGAAACATTACAGATCACCTAAGTCCTCTGCACATGATTTCTTTAAACCAATATCTGTACCAAGATGAAGCTAATGACTGTGTGGTTCGGTCTATTAGAAAACAACAAGGCAAAGCAAGACGACTGCTGTTGATTTTGAGCTTCAGAAAATGTGCCTTGAAACAATTTTCCAGGAAAAGTTTCATTTTTTTCTTCCTGAGAAGTATTTATGACAGGAGTTAAATTTGTAAAAAGGAAAATGTTTATCTCTGGCAGAGGTGCATTCTTTCAGTATCTTAGAAAGGTAGTTTCAGGAGAAGACATTTATATAATGAAACTGTTTGTCTGATTAATTTCCTGACTACTCGTCTTAATTTCTCGGTCATGGTGGTAAAACGATAAACTTTGTTGCTACTACATAAGGAGCACGCATGTTTCAGTCTCTTTGGGCTTTTGAGGTAGCTGTAAGAGAGTAAAACTCTCTATGTTTCACAGCTTTTATGGTTGGCCTTATTTTAACAGCTGTATCATTGAAGACGGTGGGTTTATTCTGGTTTCTAGGTGAAAAGATCAAGTTCCGAAATTCTCTCAGAATGTCCTGTTCGTCCTCTGTTTATAGCATTTTTATGGCACACATTAATAATTCATGGGGAAAAAAAATAATCGTGGTTAAAATTCTACTCCTAGCTGCATAAAAGCAGTTTATTGACCTTTCTAGAGGCTTTTCCCCCCATTTTTTTATTTGCTTATCCATACGTTTTGTTGAAAGTTGAGCTTCAGAGATTCCTGATGCAAAGCACATCTTCTTGTTTGTATGACTCTGGATAACCTTGAAGTGCCCTGAGGCAACTGAAAATTCAGGAGGGAGAAGACAGAAATAGCAAATTGAATGGTGTGTCATTTCTCAGGTGTGTAGAGTATGCCTGGACCAGCAGTTGGGTAGTACACAGTGGGGTATGCTCTGCTATCAAGGATGTTTTGGGACCATTTCTATCATGCAGAGGCCTGTCATCAGAAAAAACAGTAAGCGCTGAATGTGAACACTGTCAAGAAATGTGTTCTCAATGGCACTTTATATCCAGAAATGCACAAATACTTTACGTGCTTCGGTTCTTACAATACTACCTGGAAGTAGCAGTATTTCACCTAGCTGCACACAAAGATAGGCAAACTGAGGCATCGAAGAGCTTCCTTGCCTTACGCTAAGGCCATTGCCCTGAGTGCCCTCCTCCGAAGTCCAGTTTCTGCTCACCCCTTCAGATGCCAAAAAGGCAACTGGAAAAGGCAGCTTGTAGGCGCACAAGCAGCACCCTGGTTTTGACAACTGCCACGTGCACACAGACTGATGCATTTTCAACCTTCTGATGTGCGTGATGGACGCGCTGTGCCAGTTCTGCAGGTCTGCTCCTGGAGTTACAGCAGTGGCCTCTGGAGCTTTTAAAGTGATGGGTTATTTCCCACAGCACATGGGGACACAAGCATCTGAAATCTCAGTGATTTTTCTGAACTTTTTTGTGAGTGGGAGATGGGAAGAAGGGAGAACAAAGTAGTGATAATCTGGAAGATTTTTTCCCTTGAACTATCTGCATCTTATGTAAGATGTAAGGTAATTTTCAACACTGCATCCAGGATTAATTGTGTTCATGGTAAACAAGGACATCTTGTATCTTTTTTCTCTTCTTTGCTCTGGTCTATGCCTTAGAAATGGAATAGTTTATGGGCTGGCTGTATGGAATTGGAGCCTATGGAAAAAAATGTGTTTTTTTTTCTAGAAAACTTGTAACTCCAGTTCCACATTATCATTCAGGTCTGTGATTGAATCTAGCCTACAGTAAACAAGAACTTACTGTAAAGCAATCAACATTCTGTTCTAGCCGGGTCTGGAGGAAGAAAAGGTCCTGATGAGCCATTAACATCCGTGGTGCCAGCAGAATTTACACTGTCTGATGATCTATCTTCAACAGTCTGCTCTCAGCACTTGTTTTATTTCTTATTCTTCCTCCCATTTCCCCTGCTATTGAAGCCTTTCTTGGAAGAGGTCCAGCTCTCCCCCGGGAAGTCAGCTTTATGGTACCAGATACACCAACACAGGCTTCAGGCTGCTGTGGATTCAAGTTTTGCATGTAATGAAGCTTCTTCCACTGTCGCATTCATAACACATAGTGAGGGATGTCAGTTAACAAGGACCCCGCTGGCCATGCTGGCTGCAAGCTGCTCGCACCTGGAGAGTAAATAAAAGCACTGTCTGCCTCCCCCTTCTATAGGTACAGCCGGTTGTTTTCATCACATTCAGCATCTCTTGTTAAAAAGAAAATCACACACACCCCGCCTTGGGGAATTCAGTTTCATTTGTAAATCTGGGGATTAGCCCACTGTAAATACATCAGATAGATCAGTCTAGCAAAATGCTGAAAGACAATGCTGTACCATCACTGCATTAATTCACCAGGCTCATCAGTATTTTAATCACAAGATCCAGGTGGCTTTTCTGAACCACGGGATTATTAAAGCACAGTGGAATTTCTTCGATATATTGCCACCTTATTCAGGAAGCAAATATTCTGCAGCAACAATAGATTTACTTCCTACAGCTGCCAAACACTGCCAGCAATCCATACTAAAGTTTCTGAGGAGGAGCTACTCCTCCGAGCCCGGAGTGTGTCGGACCACAGGGCCGTAACCACAACGGACACCTCAGATCTGCAGCCCACCGTCCAGCAAGGCTGAGAAGTAGATTCTGATATTAAGGAATTAAAAACAGAGTCATGTTTTCTCATGGTCTGGGAAAAAACTCCACAGCCCAGTTTCAGTTTCAGCCTCCCTTTGCACTGAATCTACCAGCTGAAACAGTTCGGTTTAGCATAGGGACATGGGGAGGAAAGGGACGGGGCCAGCTCTGTGTGCCCAGCTGCTCCCAGTTGCTGCCCAGTGCCTCGGCACCTCTGCAGCCAAGGGCACCTATGTACCATCAGACTGAGGAGGAGGACAGAGAACGGCAAAGATGCTCCAAGGTGCCGACATTACAGGGTGGCTTGTCCAAGCCCTGGACTACAGGACCACGGAGGAAAGGTAAAACACATTAATGTAATGCTGCTCATCACGGAAAAAGCCATGGGAAGAGGCAGGGTGCAGCTGAGAGCAAATGATAAACGACAACACAAAATTTTACCTAGTCCTCTTTAGATTCAGATCATCAATTAACCTGGTGTGGAGAAGGGTTGTGGACTCCCTATCCTTGGAGATATTCACAACTAGATTAGAAGGCTCTGAACAACCTAATCTAAGTTATGCTGCTCCAGGGACCCCTTCTACCTGAAATTGTTCTGTAACCCAATAGTTCAGGATAATAAGCAGATAGCAGATAAAAATAGATGAAATATTTGTAAGGAGACATTGTTATGGTCTCTGTGGTTATAGATACTGATGTGAACCCTGAAAGGTGACTGTTCCTACTTCCAGAAAGGAGCAGTCAATTAGCAACACCATTATAAGGAAAGCTTCACAGTATGGCTTCCTAAAAAGACATATCCCATGTTGTGTTTTCCTCTAAGAGAATAAGATCTTGCTCACGTTTTTCTGTGTATATATTTTATGGCTCTTCACTGAGATGCAATATTGGGCACTATTACACTAGACTAAGTAAGCGTGAATTAGTATTTTGGCAAGACAATAGCAAATCAGTAGTTGTAGCATCTGGATTTGCTGGAAAACTCTTTTCTTAGGGGGCAAGCAACATTAAGCAATGGATGTGAACTGACTAGACTTCTTTCACTTGTTTTGACAAAAAAAAAGTCATGATTTTCCTTCTGTGCTGCTAAGGACAGTTCACAGCTTGTCTACAGTCTAGCAGCACCAAGCTCCACCAGGTTCATGGTGCATTCCTGAAGTGGTTTTCTGTTATGTGTCAAAGGTTGTATTACATATCATATATATTCCATCTGCCCTTACCGTTCCTCTTTTAGAATATGTATGTACCTTTTGCCTTGGGGTCTTTAGAGACCTGAAAATTTTTTGTTGACTTTGCACAGAGGAAAATCACTGCGAGTCACTTGCGTGATCATGGGCTGAGCTGGCAAGCTGCACTGGTAGACACAACGCCTTTGTGGACAGATGTGTAGGAACAAGCTCTGTGAAGCCAAGACCTAGTATGGGTCCTATTGCTGCTTCTGAAACTCAGGTAATCCATGATCAAGTATCTTTGTATATATGAGAAGTATTTTTCCCACCTAAGACATTTGCAGACCTACTCAATTGCACTTTAGAATAGAATGTCACTTTGGTGACATTTCTCATTCACTTTCAACAAGACGAATGAATGTCTGACCTGCCTAAAAACTAAAAAAAAACCCCAAACAAACCATTTCCTCCCCTGTTCTTTTCCTGGTATTAAAGTATTCAGTTTTATACAAGTTTAATATCCAGAAATCTCATTTCTTTCTTTATTGCACATTTTTTGGCTGCCCTGGAATACATCAAATGACTGGAGATTGTTTAGAAGTAGAGAAGTTGAATATGGTTATTTTCTTTCTCTCTTCTGGCACTAAGAATGCCCACCTAAAATTCTAACCTCATCATTGCTGTCACATTCATCTGTCTTAGGCTTTAAAGCAGTGCGAGACAAAGTCCATCAGGGCTGTACTCAAAATCTTACTCTGATCCTCAGCATCACACAGTTTCTCAGCAGAGATGGCTGGACTGTGAGAGGACACAGGCAAACAGTCGCAGAGGTGGCCCTTGTGTGTAAGGGGACAGAGAAGCTAAAAGGCAGCAATGACAGCTGAGCTTCCAGCAAACACTAAGGGGAAGGTGCAGCGAGCAGCAGGGAGTGGTAGCCAGGAAGGTTACTTAAGCATCCAAGCACTGGAAGTGCTTTATAGTTATAGTTATAGCATAGAACTGTTCGTATAGTTCCAACTATACCCTTGAATGCATGCCACGCTTGTTTCTTCCTGGTTTCCCATGCCAGGTGGAAGGCCCTCAGAATTGTTCTGCATCTTCCTCTTTGCAAGGTTTGTGGCAGCAGCAGCTTCTCAAACCCCGCAAAACCAAGGCCGAGAAGGGTGGAGGGGAAGGAGAGGAATGAGTGGTGCATTAACATCATGGTAAAAAATGTCTACAAGAAAACAACAGCAAAAGTTTCTTTAAAAAAATGCTTTCTTTGATCAGATATGTGTGAAAAATAATGGGAATTGAGCTCCTGCTCTTGTTTCTGCCCCACTCGAATTCCTCCAAGCATTACAGAAGCCTCCGTAGTGAGTGTGTCAATGTCCCACACACCTGTTTCCAGAGCACGGCAGGACGAAGAAAGGTAACACTGTGGTTCTGCTTTGGGATCTTCCTGCACTCACAGTTTATGTCAGATCATCAAATTGATTTTTTTAATGTGGACTTTTCTGTTTAGTTAGTGTAGGCAAAGCTAAACTGACCCCGATCTATTCAGTATGCCAATACAAGTCAACATAATTGTCCTGAGACAGATTGATTAAAGAAGTAACCATAATTGTTTTTAATAAGGTTAGACCTGCCACTGCTTTAGAAAATCGTTCTCTGGAATTAAGTTTCTGTAGAAGAGGAACCCATTCTCCCTGTTTCACAGCTGGGCAGAACCTGCCACGCAATTCCAGGAGTTTCGAAGTATCTGACATCCACCCTAAATCACTTCATTGTATGGAAAGGTTTGAAATGAAAAAGAAATACATCAGTTGTCATTTTCCACTGCTCTTTTTATTGATATGAGAAGATTAATTAAAATATCAAACTTATTTTAGATTTGTGTTTATGTTCAAAATCTTGCTAGTCTGTTAACAATGAAGAGTTTGTTGTTTTCAGTCAAAATATCGTTTTAAATAAGAATGAAGCAGTAAGACACAGAGAGAAAACTTCACACAAAACTGGTGACTTTCAATCAGGAACATTTTAGAGAATAATCATCTCATAAAAAGAAGTAGTTTACTCTTAGGCTTGTTGCTAAGGCAAGGTTTGTAGGTAGAGTTGATCTTTTTACGAATGAAGTAGCTTAGCTGGAAAAAAAATAGGGTTTGGATACATAAACCTTCTTCCTGGTCTCTGAAGAACCTGGAGATTTGAGGATTGTTTAATTTGTTGGTATCTATCATTTTAAGAGACTTTTGTTGGAGAAGCCCCCACACTGCCTCGTCTCCTTAAGATGCCTCAGCTTGAACATTCAGAAACTCATTTGAAAAACTGGGTTGTGGAAGATGTAAAATAGACACAGTAAAAGGGATTAGCCATCTAAATAGCGTAGTTAGAAAGACACAGTTAAGCTAAATTGTATCTTCTTTAATTTCATGGTCCTTATTAACTTCTGAAGGAGCCTGTCAAATATAGCCAAGGGCACAGTTTGGTTTTTGAAGTGTAAATTGACCCCCTCCCCATCCCAGTTGAAAGCTCTGGTCTATCAATTTGCAAAACCTAAGAGTATTTTTTTCACACTGCTTTGGTAATATATTCCACAAATTGTGTCCACGGTGGCAGTGTTATTACCAGTGAAACACGCAGCCTCTCAGACCCTGGTGTGCAGAATTCATCCCAGCCATTGCCCCGCTGTAGGTAACGCTGATTCCTTTGAAGTCAGCGGAAAAACTTCAGAAGTTTGTCTTGAATTTCAGTGGAATCTGTGAAAGGTGAGATGAAAAGCATCTAGAAATATCCTTGGTGCCAAAGGGACTAATAAAGACTGTTGCTTTTGTAATTGCCTCTTCATTAGACAAGTAATGATTTCATATCTGGAGAATTTGAAGGAACAATATAGCAAATACACATGCAAGCACACACTTTCTTCACTCTCTTCTGCTAAAACTGTATGTTCCGACAGCATTTCTGAACAGCTGGAGGATTAATAATGATTGCTCTAGTTTATTGAAAGAAATTTAACCCCTCCACTGCTGAATCTTTTCTCCACGGCAATCTGCACTTTAGGCTGTGTGGATGAACATGCTCCAGCATTGTAATAACTCCATTGCAATCATTTATAAAAACTCCTTCTATGCTCATCTGAAAAAAAAAGTGGGCAGGAAAACTGAGACCAAGAAAAGATACATATTCTGCCTCTGCTTAATTCTAATCCTGTTAAAAGAAAAAGCTCTTGAAGGATCTCTGACAACTATTTGAAAATAGAGAGATGACTAAAAAGGCAAAGGTTTATATTATTGCCTCCTACAGTGGGAAAAGAAACACCAAACATCTAAGCTGATCATACCTAAAGCTTCAGCACCTGCAATTATCTAAGTTTTTGAGAGCGTTGATCTTCAGTAGTTTTGCTTCTAAGCTGCTCTCAGCTCACCAAGGGCCACCAGCCTGGTGACAGACTTTGTCACCCCCAGCTGCCACCCTCCTCCTCCTCCACCATCCCCTTGCAGCTGGTCACTCTCCATGAAGTCTGGGCTGGCCAAGCAAGATGCTGGCCATGAAGCTGTGCCCAGCTGGCATGAGCAGAAGAGCTCACCGTGCAAAGCCCAAATGATATTTTTGCTGTACGAATTGTCAGCAAGGCACACGTCCAGCAGCCAGCTCTGCTCATCAGCTTGCATCTACTTGGAGCAGCAGGACCTGCAACGCAGGGGGACAAAGGGCTTTCAAGAGATTGAAGGGAATACAGCGTACTGTACAGAGCGCAGCAGCACTTTGATGTCCTTGGATAAAAGCATAAAATACTTTCTGACACATCCCAGAGAGGTCAAGGTGGGGTTAGTCTGGTTTCTCAAAAAGATGACTTGTTACATTTTGATCTTGTGAAAACAGCTTTTAAAATTCACAGATTTTTCTGAATACAGACTGTGTCACTGAGCTTTCCTTACTCATTAGCGTTTTTCAGACTGAAACACTGTCTTATTTGTCTTTTTCTCCCTGAATGAAACCCAGAATAACCTACTATGAATATGCTCCTAATAGCTAGAAAAAAAAACCAAAACATGCTCAGTGAGCTGATTGACTTTCTGGGGAACTAGCAGGAAAAGGGCAGGGGGGACAGGGATGGGGATGCCTTCCCTGCTCCGGGAGTTAGGAAGCAAGGTTGAATTAGAAAACGCTGAAAGCCTCACAGGCAGCATCTCTGCTGAGGCTGGTGTAAGCACGTAGTGAGTCCCTGAGGCTGGAGTAGAGTAAAGGAGAAGCGAGTCGGGCTGGCTGGTTTTGTCTCCCTGCAGCCTAATTGCATGGAAATGTTTTGGGAACACACAGCTGCCATTACACATGGCAGCGGCCCATATTTGAAAGCAGACAGAAATGTCTGTTTAACCAACCCCAGGATTTCTGTGTGGCCGCGGGAGGATGTGCTTTTTCTAACCCCGACAGACAAACCCTTGGCAATTTATCCATATACAGCAGCCATCTGTTTCAAATAAGGATCCTCTGCACCCAAGGGCAGGTGGGACCCTAAATCTGCATTGCAAAGCTAATGTTTCTGTTCTGTCTCTTAAGAGAGCGAGCTGCCAAGTGACACCCCTGCCATCATCAGCCTTTTAATGAGGAACAGTGATTGCTGGAGGTGCTTTGGGAACCCAGTTGACATCCAGCCTTTTCTGCCTCCGACCCAGCACCATTGCTTATCAGCAAAGCTCTGCTCTTTGGTGCTTGACCTGCTGCCTTCTCCACTCGTCCGTGCTGACCCCACCCCAGAAACACCCCCCCCCCATCAGCACTGTGCCACCCAAAGTGCCAGCTGCCTGCCAGCCACCCTTGTGCCCCGGGCTGGCGGGGTGAAAAGGGGCTCCGGGCTATGCCTGACCCTTGGCATCTCTTGCTCAGCAGTTTGTCTCTTC
Organism: Cariama cristata; assembly: GCF_000690535.1. Classification (NCBI taxonomy): domain Eukaryota; kingdom Metazoa; phylum Chordata; class Aves; order Cariamiformes; family Cariamidae; genus Cariama; species Cariama cristata. The sequence continues at coordinate 101,921 of NW_009609036.1, forward strand.
AGGAACAAGTTACTTAGCTCATGTTGCTTTTTTTTTTTTTTTTTTTGGGGGGGGGGGGGTCTGTTTATACTTTGCTTGCTTTGAATTTTCCCCATCAACTTCCGACCAAGGCACTTCAGCAGCAGTGCCCTTTTCCCACAGCCTGTCTGGAAAAGACACAGGGATTAAGGTGGTGAAAACGTGGCCCTGGTTTTCTCCAGCCTGCTAAGCCCACTGATACCCAGGAGAGACAGAGCAGTCGCTAGCTGCATGCAAATTTAATTGTGAGGCTTTTTAATGGATTTAAATGGGTTTAGCTATTCCAAAGCAGCTTTCATACGCATCTCTCAGCTGCAGAGTGTTTAGACCTCCATGGAGAATTTGACTCCTCACAAACTAGCTTTGTTGGCTTGTTTATGTAAGGATCTAGGCATTTTGGGTGTTAAAGAAGCTTTAAAACATTATTGACTGCAAAGCAAAAGGACCTGGTTGTTGGCCCAGGGCAGAGGCAATAGCTGATCTGTCTGATAAGAATGATGTATTCAAAATGAAATCAGTCACGCTTCATGCTTACCACAAAAAGTGCTCTCTCCTATCGTCTCATAAATCCAAAAGACGGCCTATGCTCCAGGATAAAGACTATGCAGAGGAATTAAGTACCTTTTACATGGAGGCAGAGAACAATTTGATCACAGCCTGCCCCAAGATATTAAACAAGTTCACTCCTCTAAAGTTTTCAGCAATGCCAAGAGCCACAGAGAAAATGCCATTCTTGAATTGCAGTCACTGCCTAAGATGTGCACGGTGCTGCTCAGCCTCTATAAATTGCTGTTTCACACCGGTTGCTTCATTTTCTTCCCAGGACAGCACCTGACTGGAATTGCCTGAGAGGATTGTGTTATCTGTGTATAACTCCAATATTTTTTTCATATCAGGCTTATCGCTCACAGCCACACGGAGTCTGGTGACTGCGCTGACCTTTGATATGTTTATTATTGCTCACCACCAAGGCAGCCCTATAAATTTACATAACGTTTTACGAACACAAATACATTGTTCCTCTTCCAAGGAAGGACCATATCAGTTGAAAAATTGCTGTGCAAGGATAATAGTTGGATCAAGGTTAATGAACTATTCCAGTATGATCAGAGAGAAGCTACATGTGTAAGGATGTAGGTGACTTTACTGAGCTCATCCTAGCAGAGCTCAAACTAATGCCACTCTCACCTGATATCACCAGAAACAAAAGCCAATTCAACACTTGAAATGGAAATGTTGAAAAGTTGAAGCAGCAGAGCATTCAACACCAGGCATTTTCCACCCCTGTTATCCTTTCTGCAATAAAACATGGCTTTGCACGAAGGAGGCGGCACGAGAAGTGAAAGCAGCGTGGACAGAAACAGTGATGCCAAGAGAGGCACCTTCCACTGCGTTTGCAGCTGAGAAAATTGGTCAAAATCTTTGTGTTGTTTCAGTTCATCAGGACACCCGAACACCCACCCTCTCTCCTCACACCACACCTGCTCTCCCAGCAGAAAAGGTTTCTCCACCACCCACCCGTAGGCTGAGAGAGGGGTGCTTGGGGAAGAGTTCAAGAGAAAACCCCTCCAATGTCTCCCAGTTGTATGTGGGAGATGCTGAAACCATGCGACTTCACCTGAGACAGCCCACAGGGGTTGAAGAACTGAATCTGTTTTGAGCTTTTTTGTCTTCAGAATAATCTTGACGTAAAAAGCTTCTTGAAGCCGCTGGTGCCCATTTGTTTTCCCTCGTACCTTTTTCTGGAGCAGAACAATGAGTGTCCTGCTCTAAGACCTTTTCATCTTCAATCCAGAGTTCTAGCATTTGCAGGGTTTTACCTCAGGTTTCAGAAACATGCAGTTTTTCTGTGAATGTTGAACAAACTGTAGCACACAATTACCTACAAATTGCCATCGGGTGGATGTTGATTACAGTAAATAAGAACTGAAGAGACTGTACGGAAGCAACTTGAAAGCAATAAAAATGAAGCTCATTTATGTTTTCTCAGCCTGCATTCAATAGCTTTGTTGCATATACACTACATTTCCTACCCTGATTGAAATTCAAATTACTTTCTATGTGGGAAGGTCTAGTGAGAACTAAGGATACTCTTCATCTGCAGATTTGGGAATCTTGTATTTAAAATGTGGTATTTAGCCAAAAAGCAAGTTGTCAAGCCAAGCAGCCTGACCTGTGCAAACGAAGGGGAAGTACTTCACCGAAGGGAAACCTTCACTGCAGGGTCTGGGCAGAGTGAGACCTTTGCCTCCACCCCATCTCTTCCTTCACAAAAAGCTCTGGTTTAGCACTGCTGGACTGGACTAGACAGGCACTGCAGCGAGGAAGTGTGAGAGAAAGGCACAAGAAATGAGTTCTCACGTTCATGTTCACCATGTGTAACTCAGCAGGCCTCCTGTCTGCAATTAGATCTTTTATAGCATTGCTGCTCCACGGCAGAGCCTGCCCATGGACTGAGAGCCATTAACACTTTTTTTTGCTCAGTTGCTTGCTGTGAAATTGCAGTGACATGGTATGAGGCAAGGAAAGGGCTGGTGTCACTGATGAAAGGACTGAGATGCATCTTCAAAAGAGGATAAAATTTTATATTTCCAAAGGAGAGGAGGCAAGCCATAAAAAAGGCAATGGCTCCGACCACCTGCTCCCACTTCAGCGATGAGGGTTGTCTGGAGTAAGTGGTTGGTCTGTAATACTTACTGTGCTGTATGTGAGAGAAGAGAAAGCTCAGTAGCGCTTTGCTCTGTGTCACACTCCCAGTTAGCACTGGGGGAAACGTGAAGCTTGCTCTGCCTTACGAAGTGCAGGATTGTGTTTGCAAAGCCACTTGCCCCTGGAGACTGTTCACACAATGCAAGCTGAAATCACACCTTCAGAAAGTATTCCCTGTTGTCTGACATTGGGAGAGTCTCTGAGTGCGGGAACCAAGTTTGTGGTTCCATCTTGAATGTTCATTTGTGAGAACATCACCTGACTCTTGCAGTGAAGGGCTAGGAACTGGAGCTCCTGGTCCTGCATTTGAGTCACCACAACCCCATGCAACGCGACAGGCTTGGGGATGAGTGGCTGGTGAGCTGCCCGGCAGAAAAGGACCTGGGGGTGTTGGTCGACAGCCAGTTGAACATGAGCCAGCAGTGTGCCCGGGTGGCCAAGAAGGCCAACAGCATCCTGGCCTGTATCAGCAATAGTGTGGCCAGCAGGACCAGGGCAGGGATCGTTCCCCTGTACTGGGCACTGGTGAGGCTGCACCTCGAGTGCTGTGTCCAGTTTTGGGCCCCTCACCACAAGAAAGACCTTGAGGTGCTGGAGCGAGTCCAGAGAAGGGCAACGAAGGTGGTGAAGGGTCTGGAGCACAAGTCTGATGGGGAGCGGCTGAGGGAGCTGGGGGTGTTTGGTCTGGAGAAGAGGAGGCTGAAGGGAGACCTGATCGCTCTCTACAACGACCTGAAAGGAGGGTGTAGCCAGGTGGGGGTCGGTCTCTTCTCCCCAATAACAAGCGATAGGACAAGAGGAAATGCCCTCAAATTGCACCAGGGGAGGTTTAGATTGGATATTAGGAAAAATTTCTTCACTGAAAGGGTTTTCAGGCACTGGAACAGGCTGTCCAGGGAAGTGGTTGAGTCACCATCTCCGGAGGTATTTAAAAAACGTGTATACGTGGTGCTTAGGGACATGGCTTAGTGATGGACTTGGCAGTGCTAGGTTTGCAGGTGGACTCGATGATCTTCTTTTCCAACCTAAATGATTCTATGATTCCATATATATTTTTTCAGAACATGTTGGCTGTGTTCTCCTTCCAACACAGCACAAATAAAAGCCATAACATGTGGCACTCTAGGCAAGGACCAAAAAAAAAAATAAATTTCACAGGTACTTGTCCCATTGTCTCCCTGCCTCTAGAAAACACTTCCAGCTAAACCTACACAGTGGATGCAGAAGACACAGCACGATTAGTAACGGTGAGAGACTGGATCTATTTAATTCAATACTTTCCGACTTGCAGAAAAAAAGTTGTATTTTTTTCCCCTTTCACCCTTTGATTGTAAATGACAGATGCAATAAATCAGCAGTAATCAGACTCTGTAGGTTTGCATTCCTCAACAGCCTCTAATGAGTGACGCAGCACACCGCAGAGCCAGCCTGGCCCGAGCGCTGTGTGAGATTGCAGCCGCACCAGGCGGGCTGTGGCAGCCATGTCTTTCCCCTCAGGAAGAGGGCACACCACAGAGGCCACCTCTCCAGAGCTTTCTTTTTGTCAGAGTTTACAGTTGTGTCTCTTGTTCCTGGCCAGGGGACAGAGCTTTCTGACTACAGCAGCTCCCCTGGGCCGTACTCTCTCCCTCCCTCCTCTTCCTCCTCGTTTACAACTGCCTGCAGCCACCTTGGTGGTGAGCAGAAATACTGACAGTGTGAGGAAATGTAAGGCTGTAGCAGACATCCTTGAGCAAAAAGGCCTCTGAAAGCTGTAGAAGTGCCTTGACAAATGTTAATTCTCATTACTCATAACTCTAATTTAAAGTGACAGTTTTTAAAACAGTTTTGGATCTGATTTTCAAGGTGGACTGAGCCGTACCTTTTTCCCTTTGGGCCATGACGCGGGCAGGAGCAATCTGGTGAACATGAACTTCAATCCTGACTGAAACTCCAGAGCATGGTTACAGTAGAAGTCAACCGATCAACAAAACTGGAGATGTTGAAGGTGCCTGCCTATAGATGTTCCTGCCCTTCCTCTGAAAGTGAATAGAAGTCCTTAATGTATATTAATTTGGCATTTCTTTTTTTTATGATCACTTTCCTAGACCATAAGTGCCATTAAAGTAAAAAAAACCCAAACAAACAACTTCAGTCCAGGTAAGTGACTGAAGCAAAACTGAGACAGCATACTGGAGGTCTGTGTTAATGGACAAATCTGTACACTTATTTTATGTTCATGTTCTAGACGGGTGGGACACAAACCACCTCCAAGCTAGAAGCTGCAGACCTGTGACTCAACAAATGAGCCACAAAACCAAATTTGTTTACATGGTGTCCAGACCAGACCTGCCTCACGTTCAGCCAAGCTGGAGTGCTCAGAGTGGGCTCTGTCTGTAAGCACACACCTCTCTGTGTGTTCTTCTGGATGGGATTCATTAATTATAAAAGAATTTTGCTATTTTAAAAGTATTTTTTGTTTTGAAAGGAAATTGTTTATAAATAGATTCATTTACTAAATTAATAATATATTACAAACACTATACAGTTATTTATTAGTTACAGTTTTAGAAAATAACTCTGCTTGTTGGGTTTTTTTTTAATATTCTTTCTTTATTTCTTCCATCCTTTCTTTCCCTTCCTTCCTTTCTTTCAAACTTCCTTCCTTCCCTCTTTCCTGCCTATTTTCTTTCCTTCCTTTCTCTCTCTGTTTTTTAATTTTTTATTTTCCCCCCCAACAGATTTTATTCGTACAAGATGGCTTATTAGATTTTATTTGTACAAGATGGCTTATTTTTTATCCATTCCCCTGCCCTGCACTGCAGCCAGCTGGCTGGGGCTGCCCAGCGAGGTTGTCTTCTGGGGACAGCCCCATCACCAAGCCAGAGAAGCTGTAGGTGCCTGCTACAGGGCAGCACCCTCAGCTTGGCCGTTGGCTGGTAAGGCCAGTGAAACACTCTGAAGTGCATCCCTCAAGGGAGAGTAATAACTCACACATTCAGGTTTGGTTTTGTAGGTCTCAAGTTTTTTCCTCACAGGATTTTCCGTGTCTTTTTCTTGAGCCATCTGAATGCCACCGACCGCGACCAGGCTGCATTGCACCCTCTGGTTTGGTGACTTTACCTTCCTCTGCATGCAACCAGCTCACCAGCTTTCTTCTAATGAGATTTTTTCCACACACCCCCTTTGATGCTGTTCTCAAACCATAACTCCCGTAGCAACCGCCACATCAATAGCCATGGCTATCATCTCACACATACAAGATCTCCCAGAGTGTTGTTCCTGCAGCTAAAAACCAGCAGACAGTTCTCACTAACAAATGTTTCTCATGCCATTCATAGCTTGTCTCTCCCCATGGATCATCCCTCTGACACTTGATGCATTCACAGCCCCTGCGCCATACCTAATTTCTGCAAACCAGCCGTACGACTGAGTTCCACAAGTGTCGGTGTTTGGCTCAGCAGTTACAGCAGGACTACTTGGCTGGCAAGGGATGCAACGGGTCAGCAACGTAAGCCTCATCTCCCAGAGGAATGTGGCTGTAAATGAGTTTTTCTCTCTTCTGAGCACATTGTGCCGACGGCCCTCCGGCTCTCTCAGCTGCAGAAGCATCATTTCTGCTTGGTCTCCCATGCACTGGCTGTGTTGCCCAAACTGACACAAACCCCATTGATGGTGTTCAATAAGGTTAGTGATTTTAAACTTTCTGGATGCTCTTGAAATTTCCACCTAATACCAAAAACTAGAAGGACTTATTAACAAAAGTGGTTACACATACCTGTGAATCCCATTGACGATTAATCAACTGTTTCATTTCTATGAATAAATTAAAAATCCTGCATGTTCAATACAGCTTTTGTCCTGTATTTGGAAATAGGTTAAGCTACCTGTAGCCTATTAGGATGCCACCAGTAATTCCTAAGGAGGTTAGGCAAATTCAGGGAATAAATTAAATTCAGTAGATACAACCAATCTATTCCCAACTCTTAAAAGAGTGTGCTGAGAAGGCTTTTCCCCATTAATAGCACAGAAGTTCCAGATGAGGTGGGAGAGTGATAATATAGTGCCAATAGTTTTTAAAAGACTATTAGTGTGAAGAATGCAATATATGTATATAGCAGCCTGCCACAGATCCTAGGAAAAATAATGATGGAAAATAAAGACGGAGAATCATTGCTGACAGAATTTGGTCAGTCCATTTCTGTTACCAGGTGATAATTGTGATCTGATTGCAGCATGTATGTATCTTCCTAGATGGAAAATAAAAGATACAAAGAGCTTTTTTAATCTGTCAGAGAAAGTAATAATAAAAAAAAAACCTTCCTGGAATGTAAAACCAGAGAAATTCAATTAGCAATTAGGATCACATTCTTACCACCAAGAGCACTTAGACGAGTTGCTTACAGAAATGAAGGATTTGCCATTTCTTGATGTTTTCCAGAGAAAGCTGGATGCGTTTGTAGGAAAACAGGGCTGGGACCCACAGTGGCTGTTGACCATGCAAAACGAGCAGGACTGCACGGGGCAGGGAGACAGAGCCGGTGCCAGCAGCCCTGTCACACCGCACCACCGGGCATGGGCAAGCCACCCCTCTGCTCTTCGGAGAGGGAAAAATCACCACGTCCTAAAATCTGATCTGCTGCCTTTTGGCTCAGATGCTTTAGTCCAGGTGGTGACTGAAATGTAAATGCCTTGAGATGCCTGACAGGTGCTATTTTGGTGAGCTGCAGCCTACTTCAGATAAACAATGTCCCCTTTCTCTGAGGCTATGCGCCCAAAGGCAGGACATGGACATCGGGGCACTCCCAGCACTCACAGCTCCTCACATGCCAGATTTGTATGTCCAGCTTGCCCTGCAGAATTGAACTGGTTTTGTCTGGGGGATCTTTCCTGCATGTCAGCGTGACAGGACTCAACACACTGACTGGTCTGGGCTTGTTTTTCATCTTTCAGGTATGGTCCGTTTTCTGTGATTGTCCAGGAGTTTCATTTAATATATTCCCTGAAGCAGTGAACTTAAAACATGGCCAATGCCTACGATCCCCTGCTCTCCTCTCCATCACGTTATATGTTCTGATTTTGACCTTTTGCAGCAGGTTTTACATCTGCTACAAGGTATTGGGAATGGCTTCAGTAAATGCCCTTGCTAGCCACCCACTACCTGTGTGCAAGCTGGTCCCTTTTAGTCCAGTGCTCCTACAAAGCCAGTGCTTGTGTGCAATGACTGCAGCATCGTGCCTACACTGCTGTTTCAGCCTGTTACAAAAAAGTTTCCAAGCTGCCTTTCAGCGCTGCCTCCCCAAAAGGTGATGATTTAGGTTCTTTCTTTGGTTTAGTGTTGGTTTTGTCATCCCACTTCCAACAGTCATGTAGACTGGACTGAAGTGGCAAAGCATGACCCGCACCATCTGTGGCCCCTGAGGGTCTAACGATATCTTACCACAAAGCCCAGGTGTTTGTCCCATGCCAAGTGAGCCCTGGTGATTTCTTCTGCTCTGTTAGCTGCTTCCCAAGCCAACTGTGCGACACTAAACGCTTGCTGTGCTCAGTGCCAGGTATCTGGCAAGGCAGGAGCCCCCATGCCTTGGCTAGCCTTCATCCGTGGGGGCTTTGAGCCCTCGTTTTGTGGAGTGAAGTGAGGATGACAGAAAGTAGGGGAGCCCTGAGCAGCCCTGTGACAAGGCACATGCAGCCTGGCTCTGGGCTGGGGGGCTGAAGGACATGGTTTGTGCTGCAAAAACCTGAGCTCTCACAGAGGTAAAGAGCATGCTATTTTTTTCTCCGGATGCCATTAAAACTTCCTCATTCATGCAAGCTGCAGTAAAGAGAATTGTATTTATTTTAAGGATTGGAAATTCTGAGGACTGTGTGGCTGTAACCCATCCTGCTTGCAGCCATCACCTGAAAACACACATAAAAGTGTGCCCAGGAGTATCCTACTGGGGCCCCAGAGACCACCAAGCACTTGGTTTCTCGGGGACTACTGGCATATAATTTTGAATGCACGGGATGGTGCTAATGGGCTCTGCAGGGAGGTTCAGCGATGGAGGTGGTGGGTCTGCAACATGGGGAAGGGCTGGAGAATGGCCCGGGAATGCCCATGGTTCACATAATATGCTCAGCTTCCCTGAAGGAAGATGAAGAACTTGTCCCAAGACAAGCTCAGTGACTTTATTTCCATGGCATAGAGCTTTGCACCGAATGAAACCATTTCTGGCCAAGCCCAGAGCTGAAATGCGGTGTCCTGGCCAGGTGGGAGGTCTACTGCCTCCAGGCAACCCACTGTCCCCCCTGCCCGGCAGCCACTGCCCGCCCAGCATGGTGGCCAAGAGACACCGTGTGCTGGCAGGAAAAGGAGATGTCCGCAGGGCTGGGTCCAGGGCAAGGAGATGCCCCGAGCACACCGGGCTGCTCCTTTGTGTTACCGGGGCAAAGCTGAGCCAAAAGGGCCAGGTCCTGGGGGCCTCTTCCCCAAGGCTCCTGCTGTTTCTAACCTTTCTCTTGAATTCCCTCTTTTTCCCGCTAAGTGCTCAGGCTTTATTACTGTCAGTGATGATCGATACAAAACTGAGATGGAGCAGGACTCTCTCCAGACATCTGCCACGTGACTTGCGCCAGGCAATGGTTTTGTCAATAACGGCAGCAAGAAGAGCTGTTGTGTGTTGTTTCTGTCATGACAGGCAGCGGCAAGAGGGGTGTTGGGTGCCCCAGCTCGCGTTGGCAAAACACAGGCCTGCCAGCCTCACAACCACGGGCCTGCCAGCCTCACCCGGAGCCACGACAGGCGGGAGGGTGCAGAGGAAAGAGAAGAAATCCGTGGGAACAAACCTCGTGGACAAATGCGAAGTGCTGGGAAGCGTGGGCAAGAGCCAGAAATAAAAAACAGATCAACGGTTTCCGTATTGATGTTAAACTCTCAGCGATATACTGCATGACGCTTGGGATTTCCATGCTGGAACCTGGGACTTTGGCAGGAAGATTTCTCTGCTGGACTGGGGAGGAAACTCGGCTGATGTTTTCCGCTAGCATCAGGGAAGGCCTTTGCAATGGAGAACTTCACCACCAGACTGTTCTCATGTCTACCTTATTACTTTTCTGAGAAAAAAATTAATGTATCATCGTGATCTCATGTAACACCTCCCGGCTGGAACAAGGCAGGTCAGGGTTTTCCCATGGCTGCTCTCTCAGCTGGCTCCAAGGAGGTGGCATGGCAATTGCAAATGCTTCTTAGAGATCTTGGAGGCCCCGGTGTCCCGACTCACAAGACCCGCGGTGTGTTTGGGTGCCGTACTTCCCAGCACAGGCTAGAGAGTAGCCTCAGAGGGCACGCTACAGTATCAGTTCATGAATGCCTTCAGCGAGGTGAGGAAAGCCTCCCACTTCCCACCCCAGTATTTGGTTTAATAGGTGCTGGGAGGAAGGCAGGGAAGAGAAGTGATTTACTAAGGGTTCAGAGTAAAAGAAATTGCAGAGACAGGTAAAATTGCTTAAAAGGTTGCTTTAAATAAAATATTAAATAAAAACGTTGCTTTAATTACAACTAGGCAAGATTAGCATCAAATGTCATCAAAATGCTAAAAAAAGAGTAAGAGGGTTTTATTAAATAGCAAATAGCAACAGGAAAAGTATCTCTCTGCACAGCAGGGAGGGAAAGGAACCAATCAATAGGGGACTAATGAAAGTATTGAACAATTAAATTGCCTCTGGCATTGCAAAAGAGAGCTGCAGACAAGTCTACATATAAAACTCAACTTACAAGGTCAGAAGAGGACTCATGCAGCCTGCAAAGAAGTGGCATTGGATCATGCTTAAGAGGTTAACAATATTTTTAGCTGTACAAAGACCCCCAGCTGGAAAAATCTATGTTTGTTTCTTGGTGTTTTCAGCATTTGTCCAAGAGAAGAGAGATCGTTCCAAGAAAAGAAAGGTGTGAGCAGATTTTCCTCAAAGGAAGGTTTCCTCTTCAGATTTTCATTTAGAAATAATAACTGATGTCAAACAAACTTTATGGGATTTTTAAGACTTGCTAATTTTTGGGTTTTTTTAATGTTTTGTTCTCTGTTTCACTGGAATTGCTGCACAGTTGTGTTAAACTGTTCCCAAAGTATCTTCAGCCCAAACAGAAACAGGAAACCCCAGCAATCATAAGGAAAACTTTGTTCTAATCCAGGTACAAGGTTTAGGTGCTTTTTTAGTTGCTTATCTAAACACCTGCTGTTATCTCTAAGCGGATTTTCCAGGATTACTTATCAATGGCAGTTGTGATATCTGGAGGCATGAGACTGTTGCATTTGTTTTAAATTTATTCTAAATATTAAAATAACACATCCTGCAAACCAAAGTTCAAACATTTGTACTCTTGCAAATGAGGAGATGTATGCTGTGGACTATGTCTAAATATACACAAAAATTTTTGTCTGGATAGATCTGTTTCTCTGTCATTGTGGAAAACATAATCCTAAAGGTACATCTTCAGGTAAGTTTGTCATGACGTAGAATAAACTCAAGTCAATAAAACTACATTGACATATGCCAAAGATCTTCTCCAGCGCTGAGTTTTGCATTTGAAAATGACAACTTAAATTAGATTCTTGCATCTGTTACTCTTGCCACGTCTCTCAGAAGGCTGATAGGACCCTGAGTCTTTCAAGTTTGCTTTCTGTAGTGCTAAAATAGCAGGCAGCATTGCCGCTATACTTAGCAGGTTTGGGATCAAGCCATGGGGTGAACGCTGGTTCTGTTTCTAGCACTAGCAGAAGGGAAAGTACTATAACAGGCTCCTTATGAGGACATAACAACTTGCACATTAAAGAAATGGAATCTCTGAAGAGAAAATCGGTCTAGTATTTGATGCTCAATATTTAGTCTAACTTACGCGGTATTATTATTGTAACTGAGTTTTAGAGATCACTGCAGCTAAGATATGAAGCTTACACAGGAATGAAAGTATTTCCTGCCTGAAAACTGGAACAGAAGTCCAGATGGTGCAAAATGGCTTTAGCATGGCAGAAAATTGAAAGCAGCTTTCTTTTTGAAGGCCAAAAATAAATTTTCTCATATGAAATATTATGAACTTCAGCATGTGGCATTCTTCTTTTTGTTAAATTCTCTCTCTCAGACCCTTAGTTGCTACCCCTCAAATTGCCTAAATCTAAATACAATCAAGAGGAAACAAGTCTACACCAAAGCTATTGTAAATGCTTGGAAGATCTCTCGTCTTCTCCTTCCTACAATGAACCACTGTCTGAGCCTTGGCAGAAGGATGACAGGGGAGGCCCATGCAATTTGACCTCCACCAGCATCTCCGTTTTCTCCTCTGAGGTCAGTATGGGCTCACCTTGCTTGGGAGCTTTCATTAGCCAAACTATTCATCTGAAAGACAAGAAATATTCTCTTTTTTTTTTGGTCACGAGGCCATATATGGTCCAAGGTTCTTCTGGTTATTGTTGAATTGATAAGTAAGTAGTTGCACATGAGCTCAACTATTTGAGCTTCTCGTGCCGCAAAATTAACTAACCAGTGCCAGTTTTGTTACACTTGTAATGATCAAGGATCTAACACAGTTTTCACAGCATATTTTGACACAAAGACCACTAAAACCTTTCAATTGGAAGTGCACTGTACACTCAATTAAGGCCACTGGCAACTGGTACCTGTTCTTACTGCTTTCTGTCTAGCCTTTAGAAGGAGTTCAACAAATCCAAAAAGTCCTGGAGTCGAAAGCAGCTGATACAAAGAAAGGTGGGCTCATCTGCAGGTGGGTGAGGGGCTAAGCCTGCAGTGTGGCACTGCTTTTCCTCTTGTGATGAGCTAATCACCAAATCATTTTAATAATGCCTCTCTTCTAAGCGCATTAAAGAAACTAAGCAATTATGAATATAAAATTAGGAGAGTAATAGGAAATGGAATAGCTGTAGAACTCCATAAATGTTTGTAAGTGATCATGAAAAGAATGTGAAGTATTAGGAGACATTTTTTGCTGATGATATCAAATTATTCACAGTAGTCAAAGCTAAGTCCCTCAAGAGCTGTGAAAAGATTTTGTGAGAATATCAGTAAATAATGCAATGGCTGAAGAAATTCAATACTGATAAATACAAAGTAATGCAAAACCTACCCTAATTACACATTCACAATAATGGTCTCTATATTAGCTATTACTACCCAGGAAAAAGATCTTTGAAGCACCATGAATATTTCTCTGAAAATTTCAGCTTAGTTCAGGGCAGTGATCAAAAAGCTAAACCGAATATTAGGAATTATTAGGAAAGAAATAAGGAATATAAAAGAAAACTTCATCATGCCAGACCATATATGTCTCTGGAATGACAGCAGTGTCTTCAGTTCTAGTCACATCAGCCCAGAGGGCCTGTCCTAGAGCTAGAGTGGTATAACGATGGCCAAGAAGGATAAAAATACAGAAATACAGAATGGTTCCTATATGAGAAGAAAACACAGTCCCAAATAAAAAAGAAATAGCAAGTAGGTTGCCTGTGTTAGCAAGGAGCTGTAAATTGAACTAAGAAGCAAGGGAGGAAGGAGGATAATTCTCTGTGCCAGTGATGGGAAAGATAACCGCTGAAGCATGAAAATCCACTTGGGCTATAAAAGAGTGATCTGCACATCTTATCACCTCCAATAGGCTGTCCTGAATTTACCAAGTCTATGATTACATTTTTATTCATGATCTGATTGCAGCTTGGTAATGATATTTTTCCTGTATATGCTCAAACGTATAGTACAGCAACTTTCCAAAGCCCAAGGAGTAAGGGTAACAAAGCTCACAGGTTTTACAGACTAGCTGAATTAAAAACTTAAATAATTTCGTATTTTAAAAGACAGAAGTAGTTTTGCTGTTGGAGATTTCCTGAAGTGGATATGGTTTCCACATCAATCCACAGTGGATTTCCCCTCCAAGTACTCATCCATTGCCCCCCCTGAACCATGTAAAGATTTTCCGCTAACGAGATCCTTTTACAATAGGTTCCACAGGTCGATTATCTGCTACCTGACAAACCCTTTCTTCCATTTGTTTTGTGTCCTGCTAGCTTCCTCTGACACCCTTTACTGCAACACAGTGTATTGAAAGGATCCAGGCTGTTGAAGCAACAAATAATAATATGCACCCAGCCTGTTGCCCTGTATTTGAGAAGGACCATAATGTAAAAGAACATAAAGAGGAAAGGGGTGTAACAGAAAAGGAACAGGAATAATACTTTCTCTCCAGTTAGCAGGTTTGGTGCATTAAGAAGAACCAGACTCTTCTGCTAGCTGTGGCAATGCTACTTCACCCCCAAACCAAGTGGAAAAACAAAAGAGTAATTTCAGTTATAATTATTATTCAGGCAGCGTTTCTCCCAACCTATCATTTTCATTCAAAATACATCTTTATTTTCTGCAGCCACAAATCTATCATCCATTAGCTATTTTGCCTAACATATTGCATTTGACCCTCCGGTCTAGTGGAAATACATTTCCCCTGGGAGGGTGTAAGCTACCCACATTGCTTACCTGTGAGAAGGAGAACTTGCTAACGGCACCACATCTATGCCAGGCAGAACTGCACGATTGCTCCTTGGCTGGTGGCCACGGCCTCTGGGCCTCCCAGGTGGTGAGGATTTGCAGTGTCCTGTTTGAAAAACAGCTGTCCACCAACTTGTTGCTGGGATCATTCTTTTTACCACAATAGCCAAACGTTTCTGCTTCAGCCTGGCAATACAAGGACAGCTGTCAATCTCAGTATTTAAGTGCTTTGGGCAAGGCTTGCTGCAGGATGCTAAGAACAGCGGTGCAGTATGTGCTTTGCCGGTCTCTGTGCAGGCTACGGGTACAGATTCACAGCCCATAGTAGGACATATGAACAACCCAAGCCACTTGGCATTTTGCGGCCCACCTCTACTTCTGTGGGAGCTGGGACTATACCAAATAATACTCAATTCATTATTGTTAAATAGAACTGAGTTTCTCCCTAGCTCATTAATTCACTTATGACTTCAACTGTCTTTTATTTTCATCTTCTCATGTCTCTTCACTGCTTTTTGGAAATAATTTTCATTTTTGGTAATCAGGCTGGTAATCAAAGCCTGCAGTTCCAGACACAAGCTCCCACTCACAAAATCCCTGAAGGTTGATTGCTGGGAACCAAGAGGATCTGCCAGGGAGAGAAACACTCAGCTGCCCCTGTTTAAGCAGCCACTGCTGGCTGCTCTTACAAGCCATCAACATGGATCTTTGCTCTAACTCACTTCTTACGTTGACGTGAGTAAAGTAGATGGGAAAAATTCTGGTTTGAAAGAATATGTTTATGCATGTAACCTACAGTTTGATATGTGTAATGCCTGTTAAGACAGGGGATAGATTTCCTGTTCTCACTTGGCTCTGAAATGCTACAGGAAGGGCAAGAGTCAAAACCAGACAAAAAATGTTGAGTTTCTTTAATGTTTTGTTTGTCGTAAAAGCTGGGCTGATTATTCTCACATAATTTTATGCATAATGATTTTTGAACCCATAAAAAGCAATAATGTGACTTGTGGAATGAATTTGTAAATATTTTCGCAAGTTTACTTTGCCATAATTTAACTGTGTTTATCCCAGAGGCTCAGAACAAGAGTTTTAAACGTATTCACTGTTGGCCTCAGTCTACTTTCATTTCTGTTAATGTACCATCCTGGGTATGTTTTTTCCTGCAGGCTATTAGGTGAACTTAATTCAGTTGGGTAGCAATGGCATTTTCAGTTTTTAAACACACTCTAAAGTAGTCTTATTAAAAATAGGGCTACTTTACACATCATGCCAGCAGCCCAGTCTATAAACAACTGCCTAATAAATATTTACTGGTTCAGGTTTGGGTTTCTACTTACACATCTGGCCTCTCAACACAGAAATCTGGGTGACGAAAGACTCTCCTGAGGGTTACTTTGATTCTAAATCAGTTTCTCTAACTTTGGCATCTCCTCGCTCAGGTCTGCTCAGCGTCTGGGTGTGCTGCCACTCTGAGCTTCATTGTTCTCTCCAGTAAAGCACCCTGTGGTGCTCATACGTGTGGGCAAAACCCTTCTTGTCATACAGGTAGCTTACGAGTCATGGGCTTCTGCAGCTGCAGTAGAAAGTGGAGGGAATACAAGCGATTCTGTGAGCCTAAGCCCACGCGTGACCACGCAGGAGTCTCCACCGCAGCCACCAGCCGAAACTCTTTGGCCTCTGCTTTGTGCATAACATAGTGTGCCCGCTTGTACAGTTCACAAAATGTCTGGGTAGCAACTAACCCATTGGTAAGCTTTTCTCTCTCTGGTTTAAGAAACAGTGTCTTTCAAAAGGTTCTTAATTTATTTGTATGATTTCGAGGGTAAGTGTCAGTAGGTACCAAGTTTCTTTAATATTGGGGGAGTGTAATTCAGCTGCTGCAACATGTTCACACCAGACTGTGCTAGGTTTCTGTTGGGCTCATGTTTATTTTTAAACCAGTCTTATACAAACCTACAAATCTAAATAACACGAATAGTGAAGGATGAATTACACAAAACAGCCGAACATGAGCATTTCCATGTGGCATAGCCCCCACCAGAGGAGCATTGCAAGATATCTCCCAGGCAATCGAGACAAAGGAAAAGACTACGTGCAATATGGAGATTTTATCTGTGTGTTCGGTGTCCATCTCCCTAGGTTTCCATTTGATTTTGGCCATCTGCCTCCTGTGGTTCTGTGACTAACCCTCTGGGGACAGCCATGGCTAAAGCAATCTTCTCTCTGGATTTCTCTAGAGTGAGAAAAGGAGATAGGGTAAGAAAATGCCAAATATTTTGGTGGAGCCAAGTGGTATGGGATTTCTTTCAAGAATAATGATTAACAAATATTAGCTACCACTTTTCTGAAACCTTCTTTTTCCAATTCCTGCAAGGAGCAGTTTGAGTCTGGAATATTAATAGTAACATTAATCCACTCATGCATAAGCCAACGTAGCATTTGGATGGAAATGTCTGCTGCTGTGGGGAACAACTCACATGACGACCGTGGATGTGGCCAGGAGGCCGGTCGCGTTATGTCTCGGGGGGGGACGTGGTGCAGGCAGGGCCAGCCGAGGCCACGCAGTGTGCCGGGACCCACATGCCGGCACTGGCCCTGCCTGCCGGGGTCCTGCCATGGCTGCCCCTGCTCCTCGGGGAGGAACAACACAGATGTCCAGCCAGGACTTGGCTCTCCTGCCTGCTACAGGTCACCTGCAACCATGTCTTGGCTCCTCTTCCCTTTCTGTGACTTTGCCTTTGGCTCCCACAAAGCTAGGCCAGCCCCCGTGACGAGTCTCCCTCCGGCTGGGGCTTAGCTGCCCGCCTGCCCTGGAGCCAAGGCCCTGGGCTGACACGGACCCCTGCGCAACTCTGATTCGGGTTGCCGAGAATGATGTGAGACACTGTGGCAGGAGGTCAGCATTGCAAAATGACTGTGCCAGGAATCGCTGGGTCGCACGGTTGGTGCACCAGCGTTGGTGCAGGGGATGGTAGGCAGCAGCTCAGCGCCAGGGAGGCTCCGGTCCAGGGGACTGTGGGGACCGATCCTACTCCTCCTGTCCGATGCCTGCCTTGCCAGCAGAGAGACTTTGAGGTGGGGAGCATGCTAATGCTTAGCTTAGTAGTTTGTCAAATCTCATTTTTTAAAATGTGTGTTATGTGATAAATGACTACTTAATGCATGTCCTGTTTGCAGAGTCTCTTTGTGCCTGGTTAAAGATGCCCAAACAAACTAACTGACCCAAAAGAGAGGCCATAACACATTTTGAGCTAGGACCCACCTGTGTTCACCTTCCCAGCCCACGTTTTCCTGTGCTGGTGGGTTAGGTTGTTCACCCAGCTTGGGAGAGCACATTGCTCTTCTCCACAAAGACAGGAGACTCCCCATACATGGTCTTGTAGTCTCTCTTCATGACCCTGGTGACTCCATTGACTACAGAGAAGATCCTTCTTCCCCTTCATCCCATGGCCTCCAGCTTCTGTTACTCCGTCAAACTCCCTAGTGTAAATTATTAATGTGTATAAATTATTAATTCTCAACGATGGTCCAGAAATGCTACACTAGTAAAAAACCCAGAAGCCTAATAGTAATTATGAAGGAGCATCTCTGCAGTTATCACAGATGAAAGTGGTCTTCCAATAGTCTGAAGTGACAGGGTAGTGACAAGACAAAACGATGCAAATTGATCTGTGGCTTCTCCCTGCATATCTTTTGTGTGACTCACTAAATCCAGTGATGTCCAGCAATGTGTGTTTAGCCTGTGTTATTCTGAAAATAATAAACCCTCATATACGAAAAATGCAAGAAGTGCCTAGTATATAACTAATTAAGTTAAATCCCAGTCTCTCAGAATAGTGCATAACTTCATTTCCTTTTTTATAATCTTCTTTTAAGGTACAAATTAAGTGGGTGTCCTCTGTATTTCAGTGCCTTTCCTGTACTTCGAGATAAATGATTACTATGTCTACACAGAAAATTATAGAATACATATGTAACAAAAATGCCAGGTAATTTACAGTAAATGTTAGCTTGATAAGCAATGAATCTATTTCTATATGTCTGCTACATCTACCACTAAAAGCAGTTTGAGTTATGTGTTTCCTTGATTAACACATTTTTTATGGTTTAAGTGTAATGGAAGTATACATATTAGAGACCTGTCCTGCACTTGAAATTTTGCCGGAAAGGGTGAAGTTGAGAATATCTGGATTTACTAAAAAACGAATCTGCTTTTTCCTTTTCGCACCTTCACTTTTGAAACGCCTTCCTTGCCTTTGCAGTATTATTCATTTTGGGTGTCGGTTTAGCCATTCTCCACATTTTCACTTTGTTAGCAATCGTTCTACAAGCAAGAGTATCCACCCCCGTGCAGTGACGCGTCTCATTTTAGAGCATAATGGTAAAGCGGCTTTTAATTTATCTAGTTATATTTGCTTGATGATTCTGCCTGGTTTTGCAGGGGATCTTTTTTGGTAGTTAACCTGAATAAGTTTGCTGACGTTGCCTATACAAAGAACAGACATTTCATTTCCTCCTACCCAGGATTTGTATTCCAACTCCCTGTTCTGCACAAGCACCCAGTAAGGCAGCCAGCAGCTTGGTGCTGCAGCCAGCGCATTCAGCCACTCGCGAACACTCAGCCGGTTGGTTGTTTCTGGAGGAGGGTGGTTTGTTTCCCACTCTGCTCCGCTGACTGGCAGCACGCGTACCCCAGAATTTAAGCCAATTTGCAATTAATTTCTGTAGCTCTCTGCGGACATTTAAGGATTTGACTACTTAGTCCACTTTGATTTCTAGACACAGAAGTTCAGTGGACCTACACAGTGATAAAAGGTGTTAGTAGAAGGAGCTTCAAATGCATGCTCTGTTTCTTTGCTTCTTTCTGCTCCTCTGGAGATCATCTCCCGGAGCTTTGCCTTCACTTTGCCTTGACTTAGCCACTATCCTGCAATATTTCTCGTAGTCCTTCACTCCAGTGCTCTGCCAGAGTGGTATTTCACAGCCCCACACTGGTCCAGCCTTCCCTCTCAGAAGGGGAGTTTGGAAAATGTGTTTGGAAAATGTGACTGGGACAGGGGACACGTGCCAAACAAAAACACAAGAGTGCACCATTTGACTGACCAGATGCAGAGAACGCCACCATTTTGCTTCATTTCATCCTTTATTCCTCCAAACATTTGGACTTATTACATCTTCTTTACGCTGGCAGCTACATTAGAATTTTATCAGCAGCTGCTGGCATTTCTTCTTGGCTTTGTTTTGCTGTTACATTTGGGTTGTCAGAGTTATGACTGAAGTTAAATCATATCAGGATGTTTTCTTCTTCTTCTCTTCTGTTTCAGTGCCTGAAGTTCTCTGTATGGCTGAGGGAAAAAAAGAATTAAAAAGGATTCTGAAAGTGTAATGTTTTCCCTGACTTTTAATTCAAATTGTAATTTTGCTAAAACCCCCCCCCACCAGAATCTCTGGAGTCAATCCTGACCTCAAAACATCTCTGCCTTTCTTATCTGAAAGAAAACCTCCTTTTATTTCAAATAAGCTTCTGCTGAAATCCTCATGTGTCATTTCTTAATCAACTCTTTTTAAATACCCTAATTCTGCATTTTTGATTGGTTTAATCCTTAATCACCAAAAGCAAAAGGGGGCTTTATTTTCAAGCAATGAGGAGAATCCCTTGCAAGAAACAGTTCCACGTCCCAGTCTCTGCTAATGCATTTTGCGGCCAAGAGTCCCTAAACAAAGCACGCAAACAGCAGTGGGAGCAGAGACCAGAACCCAGCAGTCAAACTCAGCCTCTCGCTGCACAAGTATTCGCTTATCAGTGCCAGAGTGCCCTTTCTGCTATGCCAGGAATGGCAGGCATATCGCTTTTTGTTTTCCTATGTACCGTTCTAATTATTGCTCCACTATGAGTGCGTTTTCTGTCTCAGCCCAGCAGGCTCTCAGGACTGATTTTTCATTCAGTACAAATGTTCTCATTATAAAGACTTCACATGAGGAGAATAGAAATGAGATGATGAGTGTACACTAAGAACTTGCTTACACAGAAACTGTGTTGATCAAAGGAACAGCAGAGTAAAACACATGTCAGCATTAATGTGCTCCTATTTCCAGGGTTCACTTTCCTTTCCCAGAAGAATGGTGTGACTCCTTGCCTCTGAAACCAGGCCAACGTAATGGTTTTGTTTAACTGACATAAAAAGTGCGAAGGATTTCTATAGAACATTATGGTACGGCACTAATGAGTTCTTTGAAAGCAAATGCACCTTCATCAGTTTCAGAGATTACCCCTCATCACTATGTGAAAAATCATGGAAGAATCATAGTTCTAAAAGGTTTTCACAAATTACTAAACGATCATGACGTAGAACAACTGTCATAAAGCTAAAACAACACTTACTTTATCCAACTGCCCACTAATCAGACAGTTGACCCACTCACTGTCTCGGTTCTGGGAGGGTGCATCCCTCGGGAACTGCTTTTGTCTGGTGGTTCTGGGCTGTCTCCCGGCATCAACAGGAGTCATCTCTAGCTGAAGACTTCAGCCAAGAGCCATGCAGACCCTCTGGCCTCTGGTACCTCGAATGAGACCAGTGGGGTCTCTGCAAAGACATCAACCTCTTGGGGATCTCAGTGATGACTTCCCCTCTCCTCTGAAGGGATGGAAATAGCTGAAAGCTGCAGAACCGATTCAGTCCCTCATTTTCTCAGGCCAAGACAATACACCATTAACAGCTGAACAGAGGCAGAGGGCATTCACAGATAAAAGACTGCTTTGAAAAAGATTGTGTAAAACCAAGTCCCAGGCTAGAAGCAGAGTGAAGCAACCCTCAGGTGTCTGGCTACCAGGCTCCACCTGAGGCAACTGGATTCCTTCCTGGCTTCCACGGGGCTGCAGGTGGCTCTGCAGGTAGGATTTCATCTGCAAACTGGAAAAGTCTCAGTTTACACTTTATTTCACGAGCATATTCTTGGACACAACTGAATTTAATAATAAATGTATGCTTTTACTAAACTTCAACTTGCAAGCTCTACTGAGCTTTTTCCTGCTTGCTGACTACCTAAATGTGCAGGGTATCTCAAGACTTCTATAAAATCAGAATTCTAACAAGACTGTATGAGTCATGTCTAGACTGACATCAAAATGAAACAGTATCACTTTTGTCACCAGAATGAAGCATGGCTGACACTCTTTGATCCAAAGCACACATGGCCTTTAGGCTAAAATAGCACACATAAAAGCATGCACAGTTATAATCAGAAACTTCTATAAATACGCAACATGAAGCCACTTGAATCTTACCGGCCAGGCTGTATAACCTTGCCATGAAGTAGTATTTTACCACTCAAAGCATCATACTTAGTTCAGTAGGACCATTAGTAGACACAGGGCATTATCCAGTGTGGGTCCCAATATCTGTGTACCTGGATACATCATCTGAATCTGACCTTAAGTTCCAGTCCTTTTTAGATTTATACCACCTTCAGTCAACACGGAAACACTATTTAGTTTCCTTTTCACAAAGATCTTGATGCAAATTCATCTGTTACATTACTATATAGCTACTGAGCTGGGCATCCCTATGCCACGTTCACCCAGGCTTGGAAACACCGGTTTCTACAACCGCCTCTCTTTGTACATCAGAGAATTGGTGTCTGTTGGTCAGGACCTACACAGATTTACTGATCTCTCTGGTTTCGCTGTCAAACACCTCTGATGCACAGCTCAACACTGCAGACAATTTATGGCAAGGGCTGCTCAGATACCAGATCTATGGTTTCTGCAACTTTCGTGCTCTGTGCCTAGAACACACATAGATGTCAGGAGCAGTTTCTCAGTGGGTCACGGGCAGCCCAAAGCCTTCCAGCTAGCCTAGTCCTGGAAGCTGAGCTACTGCTTTTAAACCTGTCACAGACACCTCTACAATCGGTAGCGTAGAAATACTCTTGAGTATGAGCAAGCTAGAACGTAGAACTGCAAACAAAACATGGACTAACCTGCACCATCTGTTTTGAAATGCCAACACTTTCCCAGAATAACCTGGGCATCACTACCTCAAGACATTCCCCAAAAGAAGCGCTTAATTAAAAAAAGCAGGCTCGTTGTCTCAAAATGATTTATGAGTGTGAGGAAGGCAACGTATTTGTTCTGGTGTGTGCGGCTCAGAGCTTCACACCTGCCTGTATTAGATTCAGTCTCTATGTATCTGCATTCTTCAGTGCTCATCTCACAGCTCCATACAAGTGATTTATGCTTTAATTTGGCAGTCAGGCTTCACTACCAGTGGGGGGAAAAAAAAAAAAAAAGAAAGCAAGAGGCAGTGTTGTCATAAGAGAATGAAACCAGATGCAGGATTTTTTTTTTACCCTATTCTAGGTTCAATTTTGAGTAAATTAATAGTGGTGTTTTGTCAAAACCAGAAATAAAGGCTACGGTTGGCATTTTAGAAAAACGTGAATGGTTTATAAACAAAAGCCCTGTTGACCTTCGTGGGTCAAAACATCTGAAAATCAAAGATGGGTTTTAGTTGCTTAAACATAGGTACCCAGTGCCTGTTTAGAGCCCCTGGGGTATCCTGTAGTCACAATTCCTGACCCAGAACACATCTCCTCTAGGGTTTGTGTCCTATTTGCCAGATTCACTCCAGGGCACCTAAGATGATAACAGCTGCCTACGTTCAGACCATAAAGTCCCCTATACTTCATTTTTTGAGAGCTGCTCTTCTTGATGCCATCCATAAGAACTGCGAATGAGCAGAGCCTCTAATAACCAGGCCACTTATCAAAGCATCTGGACTTAAATTCAGTGATTAATTTCTACAGTTTTACTTGAAACTTGAGAACAATGACTGTTCTAAGCTGCACGATATAAAAAGGCACTTAATCATGGTAATGACTTGTAGAGAGGAAAGGGAGGTGACAACCTGAGATTCAGATAGAATACAGTAAATTGTTTTCCTGATTTCATAGCTGATTGGTTTTGTGTTGTCATCTGCAAGGTAGATCTAAATTGCTTGATATCATATGAATAGCTATCGCTGAATGAACCAGTAATGTTTGATATGACAAAGAAACTTCTCTCATTAGGAGAAGTGAAGCTCCTCTCCTCAGCCTAGGGAATAAGGGAACAAGCTGACCTCAGAGAATCACTCTGCAGGGATGTACAGATCCACTTATAAAAGTTTGTGTTTTGTTTTGTTTGTTTGTTTTTAATCTTCAGGGATGACTGCAGATTCAGATCTTTGTCTTTTTATTATTCTAGAGCAAATTTGAGACTACTCATTAAACTCAAATCCATTTTTGATGCTGAGGAGTGGAGCTCTAGGAACTTGTACTAGCAGTTCCTTCTAAACCCAAGCTGCCCAGAACATAAATTAGAATCTCTAGAGTTTCAAAGTTTTCCCATGCAAAAGACCAACAACTTGGGACTAGCTTATCTGCATTAATTTCCTCACATGATTTCAGCACCCAAGCTCTGGATCAGTATCTTGACACAATACCCATAGTCAACTTAATGGTGTGATTCATACAAGCATGGTTTCTGTCAATCCTGTTACTTGCAAGTATTTAATTTTATTAAAGTCCATTTGGAGACAAGTGAAAACGTACACAGAGTGCAAAGGAAAAAATACTTTATTGTGAACATGGCATGGATGAGATGCATTTCAGAATATATTGTTATATATCAAACGAGAAAAAAAAACAAAAGGTCTGATGTATGAGATAAATGACCAGTGCTTGAGACCAATGGAGAATATGCACACAGCTGTTCTAATGGCACAATTCTGATACCAATCACAACAGATATTATATAGCTTTTATGATCAGAGGCAATTTTAAACAATGTTTATAAAAAATGCAAATATTGGATCTACTCCTGCATTATTGCACATCCAAAGCTTCAGTGAATCTTGCAGGTGTGTCTAGGGAACAATAAGAGCAAACTGACACCCCACCTCAGGCAGCAGAAGGTAGAGATGGAGGAAACATCAAAAATAAAAGACAAAACTACTGTTCTACAAAAGTAAAAAGGCAAACATTATCCCAAGGAATATTATTATTTTCACGAGAAATCTTAATTGCAGCATCCTGACTCCATTAAAGCCAATGAGAGTCTGCCATTGAGATCAGTGGAGCCCGAATTTCATTCTGAAATTTAAAACATTCTTGTGTTAGTGTAAACATCAGCAGAAACAACATGTCAGCATCTATACAGATATTCAAGTGCTGTTTAAAAAAAAAACAAACCCAGACAGTACTAACCCAAAATGCCAATACATATCCAAAAGACAGATAATTAAAAGAGTTTGTGTTTTGCTTTTTTTTTTTTCAAATATACATTTCAAAGTATTTAAAAGCATTCATTTTTAAATATTTGTATACCATTGCTAGGGAAGGTATCTATGAGAAAAATCTGAATTATTTGCAATGATAAAAGGAAGGGCACAGTGTTTGTTCAGATTTATTTGAAACAAATATTTTTCCACTTTGGAGTCATGACAAATACCTGCACATTCAAGTGTGGTTCAAAGCAGTGCTAAGGAGTGGCTGTACTTCATCGTTACGAAATATAATCCTTCCGTGCAAGTATTTCAGCATGATTCCTCAAAAGCCACTTACACCCATTCGTATTTTCAGTAAAAAAGAAACAGAAAGGAAAATTTCTTCAAGAAGTATTTTTTGTCTTTAAACAACCCAATGAGATTTTACATCATGGCAATTTACAGTCATGCATTTGGAGATCCAGAGTCAATGCAACTTCTCCATTTACTGTTAGAGTTCTGCCTGTCTTCAAACAGTTCTTTGCTAATTTTCGTGCGGATCTCAGGACTGCATAACAGCTCCTTTATCTGATTCAGTCTGGATAACAGGGCCTGCGTTTCTCTGTGCAAAGCTTCCTTTACTAAATCTGCTTCATGGCTCTTTCCTAGAGGAAAAGAACAATATAATACATTTTATAACAACTAATGTAATTTAGAAACATTAACGTATGGAGATAAAGAGATTGTATCTGCTTTGGACAGTATTAAGTGCTCAGCCTTTTGCCCATATTGATTTTTTATAAAAAGGTACTTTGTCAAAAAAATATCATTTACATCAACAAATGCTACCAAAAAGTAAGAACAGTACAGCGTCACATTTAAGAGAATCTCCTGTCATATTACATACTGTGTAATAGTATCTGCGATGAATATCTGTAGTGGTAATTTTTAGCTTGGGATTGACTGCTGTTGACTAGGAAACAGCATGTGCTCTCACATGGCGTTAGCAGCCCTGCGGCAGTGCCAAACCCTCGGGCGGAGGGCATTGCTTCCACTTGCGGCAAGGCCTCTTCCACAACCGTTCATGACAATCCAAAAGGCAAACGCAAAGGGTTCAGTTTCTCTTCAGAAGCAAGGAAGGGACTCTTGGTATCAAGAGCAAGCTAAGATTGGAGCCGCCTGCTTCACCATTCTTGTCATTTTTCCACTGTCCATCCCTCCCAGCATTCAACAGATTTTCAGCAGCGCAAGCACTTATTAAATCAGTAGACAGTGTCCTTCGATTCAGAACAAACTTTTGATAAGAGACTCGCAAAGCAGACTGCTTATCACCCAGCACCACTTAGCAAATTTCAGCAGGGAGCTGGGACATGTTTTTGTGGTTGTTCTTGGTGGGATATTTGCTCCCAGGCTTTTTGCACAGTGCTCACTTGCTGTTATCATTGTCGCTCTCATTCTTACTGCCGCTTGCTGCTTCTTCACTTTTCATGGGGCTTCCATCAGTCTGTCTGGTTTTGTTTTGCGTTTCTTCTAAATATTGCTGTACAGCCTTCAGCACCGCATTCTCCACCAGCCTTTTGCTGAGGCTCACCAGCTCTGCATCGTCTGGCTCTGCTGCGTGTTTTTCACCTAAGCGTCATAACAGACAAGAGAAGGAATTCATTGCCACGAAAAGATAGTCATCGTAATTGTGTCAGGAGCCTCTGTCTGAGCTGGATTTTATTAGCTGCCTCTTCCCGATTGTAAAAAGTAATTTCCCCCTCCTCAAGCTCTGACTCAAAAGTGTTTCATGAAGATGTATATGCAGTGCATCAGACAAAAAAATATTTCACTGCTCATCTTTACTGTAACACTTCAGTAAAAGCGACTGGCTAACACTATGAGCACGCACTCAGCTTAGAAGAGCAAGCGTGTAAATTTAATTTCTTCTGGCCAACAATCACCTGTGCCATCTGGGCAAAGATGAAGAACATGGCACACAGTGAATTTACATTTCAGCAGCTTTCTTAAACTCAGCTGCCTCTGTTTTGTGATTTTGCTTAATAAATCTAAAATCTATCCATTCATCGCTTGTAATTCAAGAGTTTCTTATGGGAAAAATGACTAAAATACTCTAAGTGCAGGTTAGAATTTTTTTTCTAAACAAAAGCATAGAACTTGGAAAAACCATATACTCCCTCCTTGTCTCTCTCCTATCCTCTAACTCAAAGCTCTGACATTGAAGGAATGCAAGTTCCAGCAGTCTATTCTTAGATACCTGCAGATAAAAGCAAGAAGCTGGCGTTTCCCTACTTAAGAGTTCCAATGAATAAACACCTACAACAAAATCACTGTATACATAGTAAGGATTCTCATACATCATTACATGTATTTTGAAACGGTACTTTTCCATGAAACATTTTCCTAATAAACTGTATAGCCTACTACAGCATCCTCCTTTTATGAAGAATGCAATCCAGGAAAAGCAGATTTTATTGTCCAGTTTCCACTGGTCATGTAATTTGCCACTTTGCAATTTCTTGCACTAGGTAAATAACTGTTTGCCTCCATCTATATTTAAAGGTCATATTTTTAATGTCCTCTTCTGGAGTTAGCGTTCTGCAACCAATAATAAGAGGCTGCTTAGTCACACACATCTGGTGAAAGAGATACTATTGTACGCTCCCAGCACAAAGCTTTGTACTGTTCAATTATCTAAATTTGTTCTTTTTTGTATATGCAAATTTATTCAAGTTTGCCAGCACATATGGATTATAGTTATAAAAGATTTTTATTAGTCTTTCTAGTGGATTGCACAACCCGGGAGTGATTTCACTGATAAAATATAATTCATATGGTGATTCGAGGGGGAGAGGGAGAGGTAAACAGAACTCTTCGTTTTCAGAGGCAGCGCCTTTCTTAGCTGTGAACACGAGCATCCCACCCTGGAACAGCAAGACAGACGAAACTCTTCCAGTTCGGGGCCTCCACAGCACCGTTACTGCAGGGAATGAAGAGCTGTGCTCTCCCGCTGAAGAGCCATCAGACTAGACCTCGGTAAAGCATTTCATTACAGTTTGGAAAAATACTCTAAGAATTATTAAAAAAGGCAGTTATGGGAATAGTTTTGGTTAAAACAAAATTGAAAAAAATAAAAGAAAACATTAAAAACAGGTTTAGCATTTCCAAGAAGAATCATTTAAGGTTAATATGCAAGTCCGAGGGAGGCACAGGCCCTATTCCCAAACCCACTCAAATAGCTACATATTCCATGTTCTCTGGCTCACTGCTTACCACGTTCCTTCACTATCTGTAAATCCTGGGTTTAAGTCTATCCTTTAACTTTCTCAGAGGAGGGGACTTAATTCAGGCTCTTATCTCTCAGGAGACCCAAGATACATATGAGCAGCATCTCCTCCTAGCTTTTATGAATTGATCCCACACGCTCCTTTGAATGCAGCCCTTTGATTTCAAATTTCCTTTGCTTTTATTAAAGAAGCTTGACAAAATGTCTTGGTTGTTCCAGTCTAATTATTCACTAGGAAAAAAAACCCAACACTGTAGTTTCCAGTTGTAGTTTCTCATTTTTTCAGAATTGCTAGTGAATCACAGAAATTGTTACTCACACAGCTCTAATGATCTGTCCATGCATCTCTGAACAAAATCAATGGGAAATATGGTGCTCAGCCACTCTGACACTTGACCCTATAATACTTAATATGCAGAATATGACTGACCAGCCACAGAGGCCTCCAGATACCACAGAACAGTAGTTATTTTATTTACTCAGAATGTAATTTTACTTGTAGTACATTATGTATTATTCTTACAGTCTAAAAAAGGACAGACCTCTTCTCTGATAAGTATTTTCTGCAAAACAGTTCTCATTTACACATATATGTATAAAATCCATATCTACTATTGCATTTAAAACTTCAAAGTAAGTATATAGCTCACTGTGTAAGTAATTTCTCAAGCATGAAAAAAGTCAGGCTACTTAAAATGAGCCCTTTAAAAGTACAGCTTATATAGCTACAGAATGTTTTGGGGTTTTTCGTTGTTGTTTGTTTAATATTTTGAGATATTCATGGCTCACCAACGGCCTGGAGTCAAGTCTATAGCATCTTCTAAGTGAGCTCTGCATTCCCACTGGGAAGACACACTGGATCCGACCGACATGAGCGGGGATGCATGCACAACCCTGTATGAAAGGTGTCCTTGGATTTATCTGTCTGACCATCTTGGTGGACTGGCACGTGGGGCTCTATGATTCACTCACGCTCTGTTTATATTCTCAGACTCCCTAAATAGCAGTTGTGTGAGTGTCTGTGCAATGCTGAGGTTCTTTGGCAAGGTAGCTGTATACTATTGTACCATTCCTATTCGTGACTGTTAACAAAAATAAATAGGTCATGTAATAATAACAGGTATTGATCATCTGTATTTACTTGACTATTTAACACATATATATGTCCTCTTTATACGTCTCTCTCCATACTGCACCTGCTGCTTGCCTGCTTCTTAGATGTACACAATTTCTTTGCAGCACACAAATGCTTCTTTGTGTAGACTGTCTTACGTTACTGGAACTATCAGAATATCAGTAAAAAGTCATTGCAGATATGAATGCTTTAGATTTTAAAGAGAGCTTTAAAAATTCAGAATTGCTTTGTTTGTAAACTCTGTTCTGAAAAGGGAACAGATATACCACGTGCATCTATGCTGTGCCTCTCAGTACAGACTGCGCCGCTATTTTGCTTCTGTGCATGTGAATAAAAAACTTCCACTGGCTTCTCCTGCATGTGACTCAGAATGAAAATGAAAAAACCTTTCATTTTGTTTATTCCAGAATTCTATTCTGTAATTTTTGAAAGATGAAAAAAATTTATACTCTGTGAATGTGTCTCAATGCATCCATGCTAAGCAGTGCTTTTTATTACCAAAACTGAAGCATAACTATGGTCCTGAAATGACCACCATTTTTTACAAAAGGGAACTATCATCAACTGCACAGAATTATTCAAAAGGGGCTTTATGATCCTACAGCATGCTGCTAGCACTTATGGATATGAACCAGATGCCTGCAACCAAATCCAAGTTTCACTGCTGTATCTCTCTACTGGACTAAGTTTACTCTCCAAGTCTACATCCCTTCACAGCTTACAAGACTGTGATCTGGATTTTTAAATACTGCACTGGAACAAATCAGATTTCACGGTCCTGGTACAGCATTTTCATAGTCCTGACAGAGCCTGCTATGGAGTCCATATGGCTATCTCAGATTTGGAGAAAGGTAGGACAGTTACTTGGATCCCTCTCCTGTTTATAGTACTAGTCCATTTTTTGGTGAGAGATTTAATTGAAGGAACCAACAGTGCATCCCTTTTACAGGAAAAGCCAGTTGTACAACCTTTTACCAGCCACACTTGAAGACAACATTCTGCACGCCTTGCCTCATGGCCTCACCACACTGGGTTTTGTTTTTCCTTCCAACAACCTTTCATCACAACAAAATAATGCCAACATGGGGCAAATTATAAAGGAGCCCCTTGGTACTCTGAATAGGTGACTGGGACCAGCTGGGAAGTCAGTACGCTGGCAGCAGAGGTTACAGTCTCCACTGTCTGGGGAGGGCTGTGGTAACAGAAAACTGAATGATGAACCAAAAGGTAGACAGAGGCATGTCTAATACTGTTTTTACAAATTCTAGAAACAAAAAACCCATGAGGGACTCAGGTAATCTTTTAAAAACTAAAGGTTAAGAAATTCCTTCTGAATGCTGGAAAACTTCATTTTTCTACTTACACTGTGCCTCTTACTGACACCACGAGGGTGAGTCAAGTTGCTGTTGTATTCACGCAAAGCTTTCACCACAAGACTCCCTTTCTATGGCGACTCCTCAGTGGCTCCAACTCATAATAATCCCCCACTGTAAGATAATTGATTATTAACCACTCTGTACAGGGGCAAAAGCTTTGCTGTTGTGCAGTCTAGTGGGACCAGAAGGAAAGAGATAACTACGCTAACTACTGATGGACTAAGAAACCTTCAGCAGATGACTATCAATTATTTCTGCATATGATGGGGCTGGAGAAAAGCAAGGCAGGCAAATAAAACAAATGCCAGACAGAGTCCAGCACGTGAATGCACAGTGTTTGCAATGTCAATGGTTGTGCCTTTATCATGGTTCACCATCTCTATGTTAACAGGAGAAGACCTGTGAAATGAAGACATCATTTATACTCACAACGCCCAGGCAGATGTAGACTATTGCAAGGCTGCCATGCCCAGCTGCAGCCTGCGGAAACATCTAGCTTTTGTTACACTGGACTTTTGTGTCTACAGAATCTGAATCAAAATTAAACTAAACGTCACTGACCTCCATGGGAATTGGATGAGGTTCCCACTCCTGCATACTGAGCTGCAACAGACTAACTTGCTGAACATTTTCTTTACCAAGGACTTGCAGATAAATTTGGTAGGCCATATATATTATCAGAATTATAGCGTTAGAGAGAGACCACCCCCCCTTTGCCCTGCAAAGACAGCGAGTCCACAGTCCATAATAAATTGCATAACAAGCTATAACCAGGCACCAGACCATATGCTTCCCACCCTTACAACAGACTGTGAATGAGCCAGCACATTCAAGATCATGGTTTTGAAGTACTGAACACAAACATGAGCATGTGCCCATATCTAATCAACACAATAAGCGCAGACAGGAAAGTCACAACCCTGAACATTTCCTCCTTAATTAGGAAGGACTTCCATGAAATGTCTCTTGAGTGGTCACTTAAGGAATTGGCACAAATAAGGCACTGAGAGGAAGGTGAAATTATAATTTCATGACATGACAGCAATGATATTTGTGTTGCTGGATGTTCCCACCTGATGGTAAGCAGCATGTGTAGCTTAGCTGTCTTCTTGGAAATCTAACAAACTACTTGGGTTTTACATATGTTGCTCTGTAAATACAGGACTGTCTACAGGCAATATCAATCTGTCCATGCTCAATACATGGGTTAGTAGTTTACTAGAAATATTTTTTACTTTGATTTGGCCCATCATGGAATAAACCCAACAAAATTAGGGATTTCTAGTAAAGAGGAAATAAAGGGTGGTGCAGCTATTCAGGAAAAATGGTGCTCTTGCCAGTTTCAGTGATGACAGCAGGAGCAGCTCCCTTCAAGCTGGAGGCTTAGTGAATGTGCCAAAAGTTTGTTTTGTTTCAGACAAAACCCTTTGAAGCTCAGTGATCTAAAACTTCTGACCACCTCTAACTATAAGTAGAGAAACGGGAGCTGCTCTGCTAAACCTGCTCTTCCTTCTGCGAGCACTGAAGGATGTGATGCCACAGGCACGAGCCTTCAAAAGAAACAAAAAAAGGTAACTAAGACTGTAATCCTGGTATACCAGGAGTTCTGTTAAATATCTTGGTTTTATTTTCCTATTAAAACAGACCAGCTGTCAGAGAAATTTCCTGACTCCCTTCATGTAGTTTAATGCTTAAACTTAATGAATTTATAAGTCTAGTGTAACAGGAAACACAGATAACGTAATGGCTGAAGGAAAGGAGATGGCTTAAAAAGCGGTGAGCTTTACTCAGTTTTCTCACTGATAGTCAGGTAGAGAAAACAGCCCAAGTTACAGGAGTGGTTTTACATAACCACAGGAACAACCACTGAACACGCTGATAATGGGAGAACCAAAACATGCAGGCAGATTGCGATAGCAAACATCCAGGCAGAATTATTCACCCCCCTTGACCATCCAGAGCGCTGCCTGGTGCTAGCAGCTCACGGGGAATGCTGAGGAGGAGCCACCCGGGCCGGCAGGGAGAGCAGGAGGGTTGTTCCTCCTCCCCCCGGACACAGCCAAGGGGGAGCCTCCCGCCATTTTCAGAGCCTGAGAGAGAGACCTGGCTTCCCCGGGAAAAGCTGAATTCTGGAACAGGGAGAACTCTGCAGTCCCTCATCTTTGATGGCTCTCCAGAAATAATACTGAGAACACTACGGGAGACAGCGTAGGTTGCTTCCCCATTGGCCTTGGTCACCAGTGACCAGACAGAGCTGGGTGGCCTTGAAGGCACAAAAATCACCCTGCCGTGGGGCACTAAGTTGAGGGGAGTGCAGGCCCAACAAAGGCAGCAGCTAACCAAAACAGGATATACACAGATTTTAATTGCCAAACGTGTTGCCAAATCCTCAAAGTCTCTGCTTATGGACCAGTCACCTATGAAAATCAAACATTTACTCACAGACATGATGAGGGAAGTCACAATATACATTCACTTCTCATCACTGTTTCCTATCCTCCTTATATTCTCTGTGAACTTCAATTTCATTTCTTTAGGATTCATCTGCAACTATACAGCTTCCAGTGGGACACTCTTTTGGCTGAGACTTCTTCATACTACAGTCAAGTAGA
Source organism: Cariama cristata (assembly GCF_000690535.1). Lineage (NCBI taxonomy): Eukaryota > Metazoa > Chordata > Aves > Cariamiformes > Cariamidae > Cariama > Cariama cristata. The sequence continues at coordinate 134,803 of NW_009609036.1, forward strand.
TGAAAAAAAGCAACCTTTTTTGGACTAAGACAGACGTTAAACAAGTGTTAATAAGTGAATCTTAATGAGCTGATCCTGAGTTGTTGCATCTCCTGAGCTCAGAAAAAGACTCCATACAAGCTCATGCTATCAAACAGACTCTCTCATAGTAGGTGTATTTCCTCAGGGAAAGTAATTTTGAATATATTTGTAAATTATGGAGAGAAAAGTCAAATTTTAATCAACATGTGTTTTCATTTAATTATTTCAATTGCAGTAACACGAGCTGTGAAACACAGCTGCATATTGCTTGAACTGCAAAAGGAAAATGAAATCTTGTCCAAAAAAGATTAAGATGTAAGTATAATTGCAATTCAAGAGGATGTGCAACAGTGTCCATAAAATATTGTAATAAGGTGCAGTTTTTAATGGAAAAATGTAATTTGCAAGGTGTTTTTAACATCTCTCTGATCATAATTAGACCCTAAATCTAATGGAAAAAGGTTACAGTCACCTCTTTTGGTAGGAGCATCTTACATAGGTTTGAACTGGTAGTGTAACTACATCCTAAAGGTGTCAAAATAGGTAAGTCTAACCGTTTTTCCCCAGGATCCTGCATGAAGGAACTGAACTCACTTCATCAGCTTCCTGGGTAAACCATGAAGTGACACATTTTTGAACGTAAGAGTAGTATTGTTGCTGTCTTTCACTTCATGGATCAAACCTACAGAATCTGACCAAATTTGTTAATAGCTTTGGGAAAACTAACATAACACTCTTAAGTCAATTTGAATGTAATTTAAAAAAAAAAAAAAATCATTAAGTACTTATCATGGCATTTCCTATCTTAATCCCCTTTATCTATTATATATTTTGCCTTAAGTGATGTATTTAGCTTTATTCTTTCTTCTCTCCCTTTTGTGTGCCACATAACCTCCACTTTAAATGTGTTTTTTAAAAGCTAGAATTTGACATACATTTTCAGTCTGATTTTGTGAGATGTAGCTGTAGAGTTGTTCAATGCTCTACCAAATATAGGTTTATGAAAGGTTTGTAAATATGAAATTTATTTTTGGCACTTGGAAAGATTAGTTCTTAAAAGTTTAGATCTCTCTTTAAATGCTCAGGCTCTGAACCCATAAAACTACTGCTCAGGATCTTCTTCAAGACAAGTTCTTCCTCAACTTTAATCTCTCTCTAAAAACTCAAATATACTCGCTTGCAAGAACAGTGAATCTTGATGTCCAAAGAAAAATATCCAGGTAAGATAAACAACAAATTATGACACCTGTTTTGTCATAATAAATTGCTCTGTGTCATGGGGTTTTTGGTCACCTCAGCCATATGAAATCAGAATAGCTGTAGTTAAAGAGTTAAGAATGCTGAAGGTATGACTACAGTTCACTTAATCTAATTCACAAGAATCTAAAAATTGTTGCTAGAGTGTAAAGACAGATCACATAATGAAATCTGTTCATGAAAAAAACTGAAATACTACCACGTCATAAAACTAAAATTAATACAATCAATCCCTCACATAAAATAAGCAGACTTTATAATCTAGGACAAGAAAAAATGAAAGAACATTAGAGGTCAACATTAATTTTCTTCCCATCCCATTTTCTTTATGAATAGTGCATATATCTTAAGTTGATGAACAAGCTCCTAGTAATCAAAATTAACATTATTCTTGAGACTGCTTCACCATTAGAAATCAAGAACAACTGAGTCCTGATTATTTGTTTAAACCAGTGGGCCCTACTTTCACATCCTTCCTATGCTAAATATCAACTAGTTGTCAAAGCATTTTCTTTGTGAAACAACATAAAACTCCTTAAGAACATAACCAACATTTCCCTACCTAATAGCAACACTTCTTTCATCAGAGTAATTCCCTACAGCTCTGACACTGCACTCTAGCAAAAGAATAACTCCCTCTCTCTCTTCCCCTGTATTTCTGCTTCCTCAAACTCAAGTGAATCAAAGCCTATTCTAGCAGCACTTCAATGAAATCAATCCAGAAAAATGTCTGCTATGCCAAAACCTGAACTAATCCTCACAACTTTTACCAACTGACACTCTGTACCATAACGGATTGCTCATTACCATGCCTTAAAATTGACGGTTCTCTTTCCACTCGCAATTTTTATCTCTACCTACACAGTATACACAATTCCATCCCTTCCTCTTCAGCATCCTAATAATTCTAATTCTGTCCCATTAACATCAATGGAGAACTGCTTATTTATGCCAGCTGGTCTTCTGGTCTGTCCTTTCTATCAGACTAAACAGTTCTAATTTGGAGTTACATCTTTGTTTCTTCATTCCCTCTTATTTTAAATTAATATTTTTCTCAGTCTTTCTCCAACTCAAAGAATAAAGGTTGAATATTCATGCCAAAGATCGTTTTTGCATTTCTCCTCACTACATTCAGAACCAACTGCGAAATCAAATGCAGGTATTTTTTCTTCAGTCCAGCTAAACAGTAATGCATTTGATTCCATAGTTCCCCTTGCCTTTATGTTTTCCACACAGAAAAGTTCTCCCACTTCTATGTTTGGCTACAGCGGTCAAGAAAAGTTCATTAAGGATGAGAAGGAAAGAGATGGGCAATGGTTCCCCTCAAGAGCAACTTACATCATTCATGATTTTGAGATTTCCTGAGATGGGTAAACGCATATGATAGTCATCTGGCACAATGCATTGTGGTTTTAACTCCAAGAATGCAGGTATAGCTATACATCAGAGGGTTGTGTGCTGTCACCATGTGGGGCAACAGAAGCAGTAACCTAGAGCATTTGAGAATTACCCTGTTCTTACAGCCTGGGTGCAGCACCATGCCGACCCAGATACTCCGCTGCTGATGTAGGAGCTTATAGTTGGACACATCTTACCACATAACATGCTTTTATCCAAAGTCTAACCCTGTAATCTTTTTATTTTACGCCTTCTATACAGATTATGGCTAAAAAAGGACCAAGGAAATGAAATTAATCTTTCAAAGCAAAATGATGCACTTCACTTAGAACGGAGTTATTGTTATTATTATTAATATTATTATTCACTTGCGCCGAGGCAGGCATTACAGGCAATGCCTCCATGATCTGGGCTATGCTACACCAAGCCCTCTGTCCTTATTACACCTGGCCCTCCTTCCAAATCTTTCAGTCTAATTATAACAGAGAACACACACAATGTGTGAACAGGGCACACAGGTGGGGCCAACAGAAAGTAACATTTATTTCATTAAATCAGAGGATCAACAGTGTTTCAAAACACACAAACACTACACCAAATTTAATTTTAACAAGAGAAAGGTAATCCCAGAATTTAGGAGGGCATTCAATCACTAGAACTCATCTTAGTCACAGGTTGTATTTTGTAGAACTGTAAGAATAAACTTCATTTTGTGCTGGATAAACCTCTCAGGTTCTATTAATGATGTGTATGTGAAAAGTAAAAGGGGAGCTGAGAGAAGAAGAAAGGAAAATCTTTTTGATTGCATTAGGCTATACTGGATGGTAATGGATTTTTAAGACAGCAAAAAATGTTACTCATTTGCTGATTCTCCTCAGCCACAATAACTGCTGCAGAAAACATGCCCGATACTTAATCTGGTTTTGTTCAAACCTCATGCTTTGTACTAAAGTGGAAAATTGAATAAAGTGCCATTTAAAAAATTATTGCTATGATGTGAAGCAGAATGAGTAACACAATAATAGACCATAGCATAAGACATTTCTCCTCTTAGCAAAAGGATACAAGTTCTCTAGCGAGAGCAAATGAATTATCTATGCCTGCAAATTTTAACTTACAGGAAACTCAGCAAGTGCTCAGATGAAGTCCACCTGAGACTGGCAGATACTCAAAGGGATTAAGTCATCAGCAGAAAAGATAAAGTTAATGGTGGATTTTGAGATTTTGGGGATTAGGATCCAGAGGAGATATCTAATAAGGAGTGAATTTTCTCTATACCAATTTTGGACAGCAATTCCTAAGGCTTATGAGAGTTACAGGCAGGGTCAAGAAACCTGACAGAAGTTCAGCTGTATATGCTAACATCAGAATTACAAGCCTAGAAGAACTGACCATCGTAAAGGTTTGGCAGTGCCAAATCTATCAGGTGTACTTTTAGCTACTTAAGGCCCAAGGACTAGTCTGTAGTTAAATATTTATCAACTGAAAGTACCTAAATTTTAATCAATGTTTGTGACATCCAGTCCATTTTCCTTTTGTCAAGGCAGGATAATTTCCTAGCCCTTTCTCCATGCTAACTTCCATGGCATTTACAACCCTATACCCCAAATTCCTCTAAATCCCAGTCTCTTCTGTCAATTCCACACTTCAAGCTCATGGAAACAGAAACATTCAAATTTTAGGAATGGGAAAAATGACTAGGTATGAAACATTACTAAACCAGCAATAACCAGCTGCTGAACAAGGTGCCAGTATGCCTTACTACAATACTTTTCAAGGTATCTTGTCTTCTACTTTAGCTGTAATAATTCCACAAATAATAACAGACTTGTGTCATTTAAAGGACAACCCCTCACTGGACCATGGACTTTTGTTTGCTTTGATTTCCTTGTTTGTCTGCATTAATCTGAAAGTCTTGGTCACAACACTGCAAAATGGAGAGACTTTGTGCAGTCCAGCGTATGTCACTGACAGGAAGTTTTCCCTGAAATATATACAGAACGTTCTCTCTTGTTCTTATTGCGCATGATGCAATAGCAGTAATCCCATGCTATCTTAACAGTTGCTTAATCATGTTAACCAGTTCCTCCTCCTGCCTTCTGGCTTTGTAGCTTTTTTCCCAAAGCTAGCTAGCTCTTACTCTTAGAGCACATGGCCTGTCCCCACGATGTAGCTCTGCAGCTCCCCAGGCATTTTCTGCAGCCTGGGCTCCTGCTCTGCATTTGGAGCATCATCTTCTTTTGAAAATGTAATCCTTCCTCCAAACTTCTTCCTCCTCTACTCCGTGATTGTGCCTCTTCAGCTTCTAGGACAAAAGTTACACTGATCTTTCCAGTGCAGATTTAGCTAGCACAGTATGCATGTCATTTCTGCCAAAAGGCTGCAGGTCTGGTGGCAAATGATCTTGCTGGAGGGGAAAAAGAGATAGGGTTTGGTTTGTTTTTTTTTTTCCCCATTCCAGAGGTGACCTTTTCCATAGATGAAATCTGTTTTCTCCCTTTTTCAGAGAGGACCGAGTACAGCTTCTTGATCATTCCAGGTCAGTATAGAAATGTGAAATTTGCAAGTCTGATTATTTGTCCAGATTTTGGTTTCTAGAGACTTTTAATGAAACAAAATAAAACAACTTATTTCTCTTTCCTAATTGTATGGTATCTTTAAGAGAGGCTGTGCAGACCAATATTATAATTTTCTAAAATTTTAATATTTTAGTGGTTTCTGGAATAAAGGTTAAACCAAGCCTGCCTGCTTCCAGGAATACCACTCTCCATTAGAAAACAAAGAACTCAATTAGCTAGCACTAAGCACCACAAATAAGACGGTATGAGAGAAAAAAAGCACATTTAAAACATCAGGCTAGGAAGAAGTAGACAACTACCACATTTTGGTTGTGTAACACTTTCCCACTCCCAAGTGTGGCTATTCTATTTCTGTAATAGATTTTTTTTTTCCATATGTTACAATTTCCACATTGTGAGTGGCTCTGCTCTAAGCTCACAGGGATTAGGTTACAGTAGGACTTGTCATACAGCAATACAATAGGTCAAAGCAAATGAGTATCTAAATTGGGGTAGCTGTTCATATACAGTAACAGAGAACGGTATTTTATGTTTAGCATGTCACACTTCTTATTTGGCTGTAATATGGATTTGCTCGTGCATCACTTGAGCAGAGAAGGAAAATTCAGCTCAGGTTTTAAGTTGACATTAGAGGAAATGCCTGTCCTCACAGTAACATGAAAAGCATCTCTGTGTTTCATTCAGAGGTACCTGGCTACGTTTACACAGGTGAGCTCCACAATGCCAGTACTTGATCTTTGGCTATGAGGCCAATTAGCCCAGAGCAGCTCGGGTCCATCCTATCCAGCTCTGTCAGCCTCTGCAATGGCTGGCTGCATCCAAACTGCCCGCTGGGAACAGACCTGGGTTGATGCTAACTCCTACCCAGTGCCCAGGAGCTGCTGCAGAAGGGCCAGAACTATGCCAGGGTCCCAGCATGGGCAAGGCAGCCCCAGCACATCCCCAGACATCCCCCCGTGCTGTACGCAGGAGCCCAAGACACACAGAGCGGTCCACAGAGCCAGTGCATGTCTACGAGTAGCAAAGCTGAGAAGTACATTGAGCCAAATTCAGCATTCCCGAAACAGTTACTTCTGTGGATTTCTACTGGCAGAGGTTTTGACTTGTAACTCCAAAGCAGCCCAGCACAAATGAAAACAGAAATACAAACTAAGAACAGTTTAAGAGAGTCATGCGTGTGCCAGAGGACAGGATTTGGCTCGTGACTCCAGTAAAGCTGTGGGAACAACACAATTCCCATTTCCTCTTCCACTACAGTGAAATACTACTGCTGTAGTGTTGATTTAGTCTCCAGAAGTAAGGAAATGGAAAGCTAAAATTCATAACTCTAAATATTTAGACTTTCCAATGCTTTCTACTTTACAGGGCGGGTCTTACAGCACTTCAGAAAACCATGCTGCTCCTTCTACCCTTTGGTGAGTAACAAGTGGCACAATTTGTATCATGAGTTGAGAGGCACTGTGCCAGAGTATACACAAAACTCAGTAAACTGAGAAAGGAGTATATATGAACAAATACGAGAAAGAGTAGTGACGGGATTTCCATTATAGAGAACAAGGTACTTGGATGTTGTTCAAATAAAGGGCAGCATTTAATGTTATCTGATAGCAATGGCCTGGAAGTTACCCTTTGGAAATCAATAAAAACATAATGTTGTAGCCTTCGTTTTGTTCAATAGAATGCTAGGTAAAGCAAGTATAGAACCCAGTCTTCCTTTTGCTGTGGCAATGGTATTACTAACATAGTCTTTAAATCATCTTAACAGCTTGAAAGACAGAATATCGCATACCTAGGTGTATAGGGGGTGAATACAAAACGTTTTTTCCACTAATGAACAATAATGTTTAACCTGCGTACTTATAAAAGTATGAGAAATCTATTACATTTCCTTTTCTTAAGTGGAACATCTGCATACAGGACAACCAGTGCAGTTACTTTCTCCAGTTCACCCAAGACATGTTTATGTATGTTTACTTCGTCTTTTGCCCTTTATTCTCCCTTTCAAACCCAAAAGGGTATGGGATAGCAGCAGACACACTGCTTAAGCAAACTGGTGTAAGTGCAGAAAATTTAAAAGTGATCTTATTTTCCTTCCAGGCTCACTCTTGCTTTAAGAAATCACGTTGGAAGTCTCCTGCAAGAGAGTCATGGGAGCAGACTACCAGCCTCATTTTTAATGCCCAGTGCTGCAAGAGTAATATTTTAACCAGGCTCCTTCATTTCCCACATACATACTCACAAAGAAGATTCCAGATGGAGTTGGCAATTTGTTGGCTTGCCATCTGAACCAATCTCTCTGATATTATTTATAGAATGTCTCCTTTTAAATGGGCTAGCTGATATTCTCATCCATCTCGCTGCAGCCCTTGACTCCGGGGACTGCCAGCGGACTGTCACAGCCACGACACTTGGCAGCCGGGTCCTTGGTTGGTATAAATCAGCACTGTTCTTGCTTACTGCTGCCAAGGGTTTCACTTGACATTTTCACTAGCGCTTGATTCATGCCCCAGATAATCTGTCTCACTTTCATGGTTTTACTTGCGTGTTTACCAAAAATCCTTAAATACTGTTAGCTTGCTTCTAATTGAATATTCCAACTGAAGTGTCCTTTTAGACAGCTTCCAAGCACTGCAGTACCAAATGGCATATTACTATCGAAATTATTATTTTTAATGAATATAACCATTACTAAAATTCCCAGCTTGGTTACCGTACATTTTTCTGAGATTTTATCACTACCAGAAAAGTACAGTTTTTATTACACAGAAACAAATTTGTGGCCAAAAGCAACATGTATTCTTATTTATCTTATGTTGCAAATTGATAGACAACAGTTAACTGTCAATTATTTCCCCTTTACAAAAGATGAAAAGCTATTACCCTTTACAGTATACTTAAAAAGATTAATTTCTATTCAAATTTTTGTTCTAACTTTATGCTGGAGATTTACAAAACAAACTAATTGCACTTGAAAGTTTTGGCCCCATGAGAAATGGTATTCACCATTCTTGGGTCTGTACTACTGTTTGGTTTTCTGAACTAAGAGGCAGCACAATTTGGAATATTAAACGCAATTTTCAGCTGTAATCTGCCACTGCAGCTGGTGGCCCACAGAAACGCCCAGGGCTATTTGAATGCTATTGCAGCAGAACTGGTTCATACTCCAAATCATCGTAAAGCTTCCTTCTTCCTGGACTGCCATACGGAGTGTTTTGGATATATTCTTGGGCCTTTCTCCCCCCCTTAGCAGGGCAAGGAAATGACCTTTGGTGGATGGAATTTAAACTGATATCTACTAACCTAAGAAATACAGGGATCAATTCTGTATCTACTGAAGGTTCCTGTCTCCCCAAACATTTGCCAATCAATTCCACTGAAGGAGCATCAGTGTGCTCAGTAAGGAGATCAAGAAAATACTACTTTCCCTTTGGAATCTGCTCTTTTATTCATGTGATTCTTTGAATGAAATACCTTCCGGAAAGAATGAATAAAACATCTGGTTAATGTCATGGTTAGAAACTTCTCCACATAAGCAGGTTTCCAGTGCATTGCTTCTCCATGTGAACTGCCTGGCCTTGTAGCAAAGCGTACTAAAAAGTTACTTGGCCATAAAATTTTAAAATAGAGAGCAAAAGCAAGAAACAAATGATGGAAATAATTCATTGCACCAATGTGCAGTAAAATAAATATTTTAAGGAAAGTCCCTCTTCTTGACAAAGGATTACTTTTTTCTTTACAGTGCTATACATATAATAGCAGCAATACTGCATGGTACTGATCATCACCTCTTACTGTGTTTTATTTCTACCCAGAAAGAACTGCATAACCATAGTATAACTAATAGTGCATTTTTCACACCCCCCTCAACCAGCAGCCTCTGTTAGTCTGACAAGCACGCTGACTAGTTCCAGCAGCGGTGACCTTTGTATGGGCTCACTGAGATCACAGGCTCAGTTCCCGTAATCTGCAAAGAAGCCTTCGGCTGTAAACAAAACAATTTTCATGTTGTCTCTCATCTCTGCTCAATGAAAAATCCCATAACAGAGTTATCCACCACAGTACTAACATGACTAAACAGTGAAGAATCTGCTCTAGTATAATTAAATAGATTATTTTACCTAAAAATCCACAAATGGCTTACAAAATGCCCTTCACAGCAGAAATGAGGTATAAACTTGCATTAGTTATTTAGTTTTCCTCCATGGCTCTTAACATTCCCAGACTGGCATTAACTATTATCTCTTTGTCAATAAACTCATTTCTGGAATTCTCAGAGAATTATGGTTTTGCAGATCAGAAGAGGATGGAGAAGCATACAAATATGAAGATAACCTTGTGAAATACAAGCATGATAAATGCTACAGGACCTTGGAAGTCAGCCAACCGACGAGAAGTACAGCACTTTATCCTATGGGGCAGCAGCCGTATGAGGCAATACAATTGGGAGGGATAGCAAAAGGGAGATATATAGTCCATACACCTCTCAGAGGTTTGCCCTTCCAACTATTCTTTCTGCAGTTCCTGAAAAGCATTGGACTACAACCAGGCAGGTCCTCCTTGTTCTCTCCATCCAAGTGCAGGGTAGGTACAGAAACACCATTTCACTTGTCCTAAGAATGCTACACTTAGCGGGAAGGCTGACCCAGCTGGTGTCTACGTGATTTAATGTTTGACCTACAAGTATCAGTGGGTCAATCTGCACAGAAACAGAGCTTACTACTTTAGACACAGTAAAATCCCTTTCACTGCACCAAGGGAGTAGTAAAGTTTTACTTATCTCAATATACATGTTACTAACAGAGTCTGTTGAGAAAGACACCATAATCGACCTATTCTGGTCCACATCCCCTCTTCCTGCACCACTAATCCTTCCCACGTGCAAGGGAAGTTTCAGCTCCTTCCCACCCCAGCATCCTCGGCCGGCAGTAGGAAGGCAGCATCACCATGTACGCATGTGTTCACAAGGTATTGAGGCTGCTCAGCACTTTGCAAGACTGAGCACCTGTATTTCTGAAAGCAACAGATATTTATTAGATCCAGTCATACAGTGGAAGAAGTTATAGTGGCTAGGTGATGCTTACCATCATCTGCCCCAGGGTTTTTGAGGATTCCTTAATTCACTTCCAGAAAAATTAGCCTGGTTAGTCAGCCAACGATGGAGAAGTGTTTAACCTCAGTGGAGTGATTTTGCCTTAAAGGAGTGCTCACGTAACTGGATCAGTGTCAGAATGCTCTTCTGTCAGCACTTTTGAATCTAAAGAGGATGGGGTTTTATAGCTGTAGAGCCATTATTGTTTTGTTTATCTAACAACTGCCAGCATAGTAACTTTGTTTCTATCAACATTTATCTCTAACAAGTGAGGTTAATTAGTACTGTCTATGATCACGTTTCATGCCAGAACTCCCTATGAAAGGTGGCAGCTTGTAGCAACCCACCACAAAGTACAGGCAGGGTTACCGAAAGCGTGGCCAGTTTTCACCATGATAGTCTTATCAGGGAGGCAGGCATGCCAAAGTTCGCACAACTCCCACGCAGGGAGTGAAGAGGACTGTGATCGCAGTGAAGGTGAAAGCAAAAGAACAAGAGTTATCTTATGCTCCCTCTGCCAGTCATTTAAACGGATATAACAGATGTATACAATTCTCTCTCTCCCAATGTGTTTGGGACCTAACACAGGTACTGACAGTAAAGTAATAGTAGTGTGTGAATAGAGGATGGTGCACTTGGCCTCAACATGGAAAATAAACACAATTTCAACAATATAGGAATCTAGGCAAATACTTCTGCAAAATATGTGTCATCTGATAGCAGAAAAGGTCCTTATTTTCTCCACCTATGCAAAGCGATGGTTTGGCAATTACGCTGACCATAAGTTGGACATTAGGGTATTTATCCTTGAATACTTAAGCTAACGGACAGTCTAGAAACAACAGACAGGAACAAACTGCCCATAAAAATATCCAGAACATAAGTTTTAAAAGGGTCTTAACCACCAGTGCAGACATTGTCTGCAACTGGCTCCTGGTGGCATCAGTGGAAGACAGAAAACCACCAATATATTGCAATAACAGCAGGCTGCACTGGGGGACCTGGGCAGTTCTCATCTTGCTACAGTCACAGATCATTGGAGGCTGGTTCTCTGCCGACACACTTTCTGAAAAGTGATCATTATGTTCATTAAAGTTCCAACCCCATCAGCATGTAGTCAATTCTAGCAACCTCATCTCATTCAAAGTTTCTCATCAGGGTCTTCTGAACTTTTTTATTACTCTTTCTCATCTTCTCTCAGTGCGACTAAGAATCGTTGGTATCTGTCCCATCATGAAATTAGTCACCTACACCAATTAGCTAGTCCTGGTCTTTTGCTTGCTACAACTGAACTGAAATGAAAACTCTTCCTAACTTCTCATGGGTAATCCTTGAAGTCCTTGAATACAAACAGGTTTGGTTAAGGGCTTTGCTCAAGTTTCTCAACGTACAGCAGTGTGGTCCAAAGTACTCCCAAATAAGGCCTTTAGCCCCACATATGTCTTCGTTTCATACATACGTGCATGTTTCACACAGAATAGACTTTTATCCGAATTTACAGTTTTCACTGTTTTAGAAGAGTTACAAATTAACTTGGACATTTTTGATTATGAACCAAAGAACTCCCTGTCTTTGCTCATGTTTCCTTTCAGGAAAGAAGCAGTTCTGTCATATCTCTAAACAAATTACATAATAGACACTGCTGCTTTTCTTCGCCATCAGTAACATAACTTAATAGCAAGGCAATCACATTTGACTTGATTCATCTCCAGAATTTCTAGTTACAATTTATTTTACACAAAACATCCTGCCAGGAAGGTGGAAGGGAGCCTAATATCTGCAATCTAATAGATTACAGAGCAAGACAGTCTGCTGCATATTTGTGAAATAGTAAAATGTAGCCTAATTTAAAAAAAAATTATATAATTCTGTGCTTCAAAATTCCTTATACCCAAATGAAAACTGGTACAAAAATTAAATTCAACAAGCTAATTAAATTTCTTTCCACAGGCTGTATATGCTGACAGGATTTAAATTTGGACTTACATGTGTTTGTATTAAACATAGAGGGAGAGAAAAAAACCACTGAACTTCGCTTTTCAGTTAAAAGGCAAATGTCACCTGAAATGACTACAGATCAGACACTGGAAGAAATTCAGCAATATGTGTTCATACCATGTAGGACTATTTTCTAAAAGTAGTTATTAACTAAAAAACCCCCAAAACCAAAAAAAAAAAACAACAAACCAAAAATGTAGAGACATTTTCATTTCAAGGAGGATTGCCTAAGGCATATGGATACATCTAATATAATTTAAAACTCAATTTCACACTCACCATTATTCTTATTCTCTTTACATCAAGATGACTATATTCTCCATTTTTTGAGGCCACAAATAGGCATCCACTGCTGAAGGCTTTTTTAAATCTCCATCCTCCTATTTAAAAGCCTGTTCGTCTATCATCCCCTCCTGGATACCTTGCAATGAAGTTGAACTTAACAGTTCCTCTAAACCCTCTGTTTTCTCTCCCAGATTTTCCTTACATTTCTGCTTTCTCTTTTTCTTCACTGGTATGTACAATTCTTCTAGCAGTCTAGGTTCAGTACTGAGGGATTATTTTCAACAGCCAATGTCAGTCCCAAGAATGGACATACAAGTAGAGATACTCATGATTCACAAACACTCATGACAGTCTTGGCTGCCATCAGGCCTTGGTTAGGCTTACTGTCATCAAACCTAACATTGTTGGTTTCAGGAGGAGGAAGACCTGTGTAACTTTCAACTTTGACACGATAAGTATTGAACATTTAGTTTTGGTTGGGACCACTAAATTTTATTTCTTTCCTTCCAATAGAGAGGGGAAGCAATCTTAGCAATCTAATCACAGGCACTCTGAAGTTCTATGAGGGAAAAAGACAAGTAACACCTAGTTGTTATTCAAAACGTCATTTTGAGGAATGCACCTTTGCTTCAAACTATTTGTTTTTTCATCCACATCATTCACCTCTTTGTCTGTGTATATTGTATGTATGAGTGAACGCCTACATAGGACTGAAGAAACAACATTACACAGAGAGATTGGCAAGACAGGAAAGAATATAAGCAGTGGAGAGCAGAGTGTATATAGCACTCGCCAAGCTCAGCTGACAAGTGTGTTTTCACATATAGGGAAGAAGGAGGGAAAAGGATAGCATCTTTACAGTACTCCAGCAGGTATCACTTCGAGCAACTAGGAGTTAAAACCTCACAAAACAGAAGTGAAAAGGACACACAACCTGCGGGACAGAGAGCTATCAGTATTCGCAACTAGTTAAGACAGCCTGGCAAATACACAAGGGTTGTTTAACAACGGGGATTGACTTACTATCTGTGGTAGGCAAACCTGTCCTGTCTTTCATAACAGAAAGCCAGACAATGCATCTTTTGTACTATAGCCACATAAAAGCAAAATAATTCATGATAACTTATAACAAACTGCAAATTTGACAAAGTCATTGATCTTCAAATGTAACTTCCAGGATTTTCAAAACCTTTTTAAGACCTAAATAAAATAGTTGCATTTCATGCACTGAACTTTCCTTTACCCTCAAAAACCAATCCCTAGTTTGACACAGTTGGGCAATTTTTGGTCAGGCTCAAAAGAGCAAGATCTGGACTGAATGTCGCTGGCCTGGCTGTGTGTCAGAGCTTGCCTGGTTCCTGTGCACAGGGTCTGCAGCCCCAGGCTCTGTGTTCATTTACTTATTTCCACAACTATTTGCATGTGTTACATTCAATATGCACCACAAGTAATAGTGTATAATAGCTATCAAACAACAAATTAAGTGCTTAATCTCATTAAATCAAAACACGTAAAAGTGCTCACATTGCTGTGCTTTGCCCTCTCAAGTTGTGAATCACATCTTTTAGAATGCAAATAAGTTTCATGCTCTATTTTGATGTGACCAGCCTTATTTCACATCAGTAATTCTCTGACACGGGAATTTTGTAGGCATTCAAAATGCATACATTAAATTTATTTAACAGCCTTTTTTAACAATTTCTGGTCAGTACAACAAAGACTCTAATTCTTGGTTTCCTATCAGGTAGCAAACGGGCTAACACATATACAGCTAAAATGAAGCGTGGCAGTTTATTTAGATAGTACTCAGTAAACCAAATTGTATCTATTGGCATGGCTAATTAGGTTCTTCACAAAGTACGTATTTAGCTGAAAAGCTCCTTGCCAGAAGATAGTACTGATACTAGAAGTTTATGTGGATTCAAGAGGTGACCAGAAAAATCCTTGGAAGAAAAATTTATTAAAGACTTAATTATCAAGGATGCCGCTTCACAAAGTACACAAGCCTTGAACTGCTGCAGCATTGAAGCCGTATTTTGAGGAAACATCTTCTTACGCCTGCCCTTTTCTAATGGTTTTATTAGGCACCCCGTGCCTATGAAACTGGAGAGCGGGATCTTAAATCTGGTCCAGAAACAACCACTCTTATGATCTTATCATAACCATAAAACTTGGCTAAATGTTTTCCAAGGTTATACCTGTATTTGAAGAGAATAGAGAGGGATGTGAAATACATACTGCATGTGGATACAAGATGTGAGCAAGTGGCTGTTCAAACTTAATAACATGACTTAGCTTCCACTTGTCAGTGCCTTGGTGCATTTCAGTCACAGGCATCTCTTAACTTCTAAGGCTAAATTTCTCTCTCTTTTTTTTTTTTTTCTTCCCTTAAACAATGCAGATTAGGGCTGAAACTACATTCAATTCAGACCTGATGCGAAATAGATCTAAACTCAAATTTTAAAAAGCACGCCATGAAAGCAGTGAGCTCTCACTTCACTCAACACAAATATTATCTGGTACTGTTACATAGCACACATAATCTACAACACCTTTTGAAGTCACACTATACATGAAATGGAAACATTTCCTCACGGAGTAAGTAATGAACTCTCAGCAATTCAGTAACTGGCATTTGTCAGCTGTGTTTAACTTGAGGTACCTCAGCTGAAACAAAACGTATAGGAAGACAATAATGAAGTTTGGACATTTTCATCTTCACTGTGACTGAAGCAAGTCAAGCAGCATGGTGAGCTGCTGTTGACTGCAAATGCTTGCTTTCGTTTGATGTACTTTTTGTTTCTCGTATACAACAATCACGTGGTCCTCATTTGCACCTGCATGTTTGCTAATCAGGATAATTTAGTGGCACTTAAAAGCCCAGCTTAACTTCCCAACACAATTAGTTTAAAGTCCATCATGATAATATGATAGGAAGCTGAAAAAGGGATGTGAAAGTCATTCCCTTCTGCTTGTTCCATGTGCCCAGCTTCAGACGGTCCATCTAGCTGGGGCACAGCCACACCAGATGCGCGGTAACCCTTCCTCCCAGCGCCCAGAGGGAGAGCCAGCTGTGGGAGAAGAGAGGGAGGGAGGCCAAGGGACCAGCTGAAAGGAAAGCCCTTTCTCTTCTCTCTCTTCTCCAGACTGCGCTGGACCGAGGGAAAAGCCAACCATATCCACCATGCTCGTCACATACTTCCTCTGTCTGTCCCTTTTTAAGATGTCTCAGTCTGTCTTACTCCCCCACGAACACTAGTAAAACAGTGCCGCATCTCTTTTTTTTCCTCCTCATTTCAGACACTGCCCTCTTACCTCGTCCACAGCCAGACCTTCTTGCTTCAGATTCCCATCACTCTGTAACTATCCTTTTTGTCCCTTCCTCATTCTCAGGGGCTTCTGCCACACCTGTCAGCCAAAAGCTCACCTCTTTCAAAAGCCTTTGTGACTTTGCACACAATGACATCTCTCGAATGATTTTTCCAACTACGATCAGTTTGAGCTCATGCTGTGCTAAATGTTATATTCGATGTATGTTCCATTCACTCACAGGAACATGCAACGAAGAAAGTTGGTGTGTGACAGGTAATGCCAGAAGAAAAGTTGAAAAGCAGTGAAGTGAGGGGATGGAGAGCAGTAGGATGCAGAAGAACCTATTGCTTTTGTGTATCTTTTGTTCTGTGTCAACAGAACAATCTTAAAAATAATTTCTATTTGCTGTCTGTCTTCACCTATTCTGTATATTAGAAGTGAGATGCACTAGCTACTCACTTTTCACACAAAGACATTCTGTACTGGCTATATGACAAAAAAGTTTTGAAATATAAAATATTCCTAGCCATTTTCCCCATGCAAAATTTACAGCATTTACTCTCATACCATGACCTGTGAAGGAAAAATATTTTAAAACTGTCAACTCTTTTTCTTGAGGCTGTCTTCTAGATTTCTTGCACTACAGGCATACACATTTATTTTTTTAATTGATAGTATGAGCTCTCATTTTATTTATGTCTACACAGCTTCCTGAGTAACAAGAATGAAATATAAACCAGATCAGAAAACTGGATTTTCCAGCCTACAGCTAATGAATTATGTGAATTTAGTTAAAACTGAGTTCAGACACAATGTGACAGAAATTTGGCTGCATCTTCTAGAAGAAAGATTGAAAATATTTCACTGAGCAAAATGCCAAGAGTAAATATTTTATTGTGTAACCAAATTTAGGACAAACATCATTTTTAGCACATAATTTGACAGAAACAACATTCCAGTCAAATTAGCTAGCTTGACTCAGTGCACCAAAGGACAAGGCAATCAGAACTGCTTCCTCTAATTCAACTTATTTACTTAACTAAAAGCAAAACCAGAGATATATACTCGATTGTCAGTCCAGACACTAGCAGCCGAACACACGAAGTGCAACTATTCCCTCACTCGGCCAGCTTAAAACTACACATCCAACCAACACCCAAATGGAAAATGACCTGATGATTTCCTTCATCAGCCATCAATAAAATCTCCATTCTTTCTATCTGTTGCTAATGAGCATTACCATCAACGTGTGCATGCTATCAACATCAAAACCCTCTCATCTCCTACTCCAAATTGCACGTGTTAAAATTGCACTTGCTTTTCATCCTTTTTCTTCTCTTACTCTAAATCACACTTACTGAAAAGGAAAAATAAAATACTCACTTTGGCTAGGTTTGCGTAAAGAAATGGACTGCTAGAATGCTCTTAACAAAATCAGACATAATTACTTCTCTCTACCACAAAGATATCTTAAATCTACTTAGTGGAAATATCGCTCAATTTCCACCCCCCCCCTCCCCCCATCCTTTCCCTAAAAAGCAATCAGTTTATTTTCCAAAAGGAGAAAAAAAAAACA